>NC_088227.1:15597011-15674511 GCF_036934945.1 Oncorhynchus masou masou
GGACTCAGGTGTGTCTTATTATTTCATGATTGTGTCTCTGTTAAAAGAGGTGTGTTTTCTGTGGCCTTTTGCAGAAGCTCGAATTGTTTCCCTTGTGCGTTTGTTTCCTTGGTGAGTTTTCGAGACTAGTAGTGTTTGTTGTTTTTTCAAGTGTACTGTGATCCTGCGGCTAACGTATCTCAGTAAAGTATTATGTTTATCCTAAACCACTGATTCCTTGTATGGTCTCTTCTTTGCACCTGGTTCCAACCTTACCACGTCACAGTGAGCTTCTGCCACAACATGGACCCAGCAGACCCATATCACCCATATCCGGAATGTGGTAGCCCACCAAGGAGCACTGTTAGGACGGCAGCAAGAACAGCTCTCCCAATTCTCCGGGACCCTTCGGGCACTTGCCAAGTTCTTCCAACCACGGCACGGCCCCAACCCAGAAGGGGCCAATGCCCATGTCTCATCGCCCAGTGCTACAGATGTCATTGTGGTTCATCCAGGGAACCTGCACCGGGAACCCAAGATCCCAGCCCCTGAGCGGTATGACGGCCACCCAGGAGGATGCAAGGATTTCCTCACCCAGTGTTCTCTGGTGTTCGAGCTACAGTCTTTCTCGTTTCACACCGATCGGGCCATGATCGCCTACATCATCTCTCTACTCTCGGGCAAGGCCCTGGCATGTGCAATGGTGGTATGAGAACAGCAGCCACCATCTTACAGATCCTTGAGTTCCGCACCCTTGCTGCCAAGAGTGGGTGGAATACGGAGGCACTGGTTACCACTTTCCACAAGGGTCTGTCTAACTCCATCAAAGATGAACTAGCCGCTCGGGAACTGGGAGAGGACCTTGAGTCCCTGATTGACAACCGCATCCGGAAACGGGTGAGACAATGCCCTTTTGACACCATTCCAGCATTCCGGTTTCCTGAACACACCAAGCCCACTGAGCCCAGTATGGAGGATCCCATGCTGCTGGGTTGCACACGTCTGAGCCCACAAGAGCATGACAGGTGAATGCGCGAAGGCTGCTGCTTGCCAGGACAGGGGGAGACCCTGACGAGCTGTGCAGGTACCTCCCGGCTACCCAATCACCATCTGCTACTACCCGCAACCCTCCACTGAGACAACCGTCAGCACCAGATTCCAGCATTTGTGGACTCTGGGGCCGTGGATAATTTAATTGATCAAGACTTCGCCAGAGTTACAGATCCCCTGCGTGAACTGTCCAATCCCTCAGCAGATTCAAGCCCTCGATGGATGCCCCATTGGCTCCGGTCTGGTGGAATATCAGAACAAGCCCATTCTATTGCAGGTTGGGGTGAAACTCTGAGACTTAGTTTTCTGTTGATCACTGCTCCCGAGAACCCCCTTATCCTAGGGTACCCCTGGCTAGTGCTATATAACCCACTAGTTTCCTGGTCCATGGGACACCTACTAGACTGGGGTAAGGACTGCCAGACTAAATGTCTAAGACCCCCACCAAGAGCCTCACCATTTCCTCCTGCATCCCTTGAAGACCAAGACTTTTCCACTCTCCCTCCCAAATACTTTGACCCTCCAGGAGACTTTCAGTAAGAGGCAGGCAGCCACCCTTCCCCCGCATCGTCCTTATGACTGTGCCATAGAACTCCTACCCGGCACCACCACTCCCTGGGGTCGTCTGTACTACCTCCTGACCCCTGAAGCAGCAGTCATGGACAATTACATCAGGGAATTGCTGGAGGCAGGTTTCCTTCACCCCTCTACATCCCCTGCGGGTGCAGTCTTCTTTGTGGGTAAGAAGGATGGAGGCCTGTATCCCTGCATCGACTACAGAGGGCTGAACCAGATTACGATCCAGAATCATTACCCCCTACCCCTGATGTCCTCCGCCTTGGAGTTGGTCCAAGGGGCCCAATTCTTCACCAAACTGGACCTCCACAACGCTTACAATCTGGTGACAATCAGAGAGGGAGATGAGTGGAAGACTGCCTTTAACACCCCTAGTGGCCACTATGAGTATTTAGTCATACCCTTCGGATTATCAAACTCACCGGAAGTCTTTCAAGCATTGGTCAATGACACCCTTAGGGATATGTTGAATCGGTTTGTCTTTGTTTACCTCAACAACATCTTGATCTTCTCCAAGACCCTTCTGGAACACATAATGTACGTCCGCCAAGTCCTGAGAAGCCTCCTGCAGAGTCAACTATATGTCAAGATAGAGAAGTGGGAGTTCCAAGTATCCAAGGTTTACTTCCTGGGTCACATTATCTCTACCGCAGGCATCCAAATGGACCCCGTAAAGATTGAGGCGGTCGCCGACTGGCCCTGTCCCACCTCACTCAAGCAGGTCTAGCTTTTCCTCGGGTTTGCCAATTTTTACAGGTGTTTTATACGCAACTTTGGTGTGGTGGCACCTCTCACGGTCCTGACCAGCAAGTCCCAGACCCATTTTTGCTGGACCCCCAAGGCTGACAGGGCATTCATAGAGCTCAAGGTACATTTCACCACTGGACCCATCCTCGTTCATCCTGATCCAACTCGTCCCTTTGTGGTGGTGGTGGATTCCTCGGACACCAGAGCAAGGGTGGTCCTTTCACAGCGGAACGAGGAGGACAAGAAACTGAACCCATTTTCCTTTCTCTCCAAGTTGTTCTCGCCAGCAAAACGCAACTACGATGTAGGCGACCAGGAGCTCTTGGCAGTTAAGTGGGCTCTTGAGGGGTAAAGACACTTTTTGGATGGGGCAACTCATCCTTTCGTGATCTGGACGAACCATAAGAATTTGGTCTTCATTCCTAGAAGCCAAGAGGTTGAACGCTCGCAGACTAGGTGGGCTCTGTTTTTTAACAGGTTCCGTCTCAAGCTGGTAAGGTCCATGCTCTCCCCCCACACCTGCTCCTCCGCCCCCTTGACTTGTGAATGGCTGCCTGACCTACATGGTCCGGCATCTGTTGGAGGCTTGTCGGGTCCGATGGACCCTGCAGTACCTGGTGGACTGGGAGGGCTACGGTCCCGAGGAGCGTGCGTGGGTGCCTGCCGGGACATCCTGGGCTGGGTCTTGTTAGAGACTTCAAACAACTACGTGGTGGTCGTCATGACTCTGCGGCTGGAGCCGCTTCTAGAGGGGGGGATACTGTTATGGTTCCTCCTGGCACCAGGGGGCGACAGTGAGCGCCCTAGAGACTTTTATTGGACTCAGGTTTGTCTTATTATTTAATGATTGTGTCCCTGTTAAGAGAGGTGTGTTTATGTGGTCCTTAGCAGAAGCTTGAATTGTTTACCGTGTGTGTTCACTTCCTGCGTGATTTTTCGAGACTTGGTGTTTGTTGTTTTTTCAAGTGTACTGTGATCCTACGGTTACCGTATCTCAGTACAGTATTATGTTTATCTTTAACCACTGATTCCTCATCTGGTCGCTTCTCTGCATCTGGGTCCAAACTTACCACGTCACAAATATAGCCCCCATAAAAGAAATGTGTACAGCTGTATATTCACTTGTTTGACATATCAGTGGAAAAATGCATCTTAATTGCTGCCTATTCCTTTAACTTCTAGAACTGATTCTTGACCACGTATATCCTGCTTCTCCATTTAACAGGGGATGTGGTGACAAATTTACAGGAGATAATAAAACCCATAAACCTGCAAACAAATCTCAAATTAACTTTTTTAGACAGAAATCTCCACGTGTTGATTGACTCTTGCCCTTGTGCCGAGGGCTGCCTCCTTGCCTCCCCTGGCCAAGCAAAGTGAAAGGAATAGCACCAATTACTGTGGCTGCCTCTTCACTGAGTTGTGACCTATCATGGGTAATAGACTATTATGATGATAAATGAACCCATCTCGGTAGCGCTTGCCTGAGTACACACTTCAGCACTTTCTCCCAGTGAGGAGCGGGGGCCATTACCCCTCGCCTTCAGATTGACAAGGCCGACGGAGCGCCGAGTGCCCAAGAGAATATGCATGGGTGGGTGCCAATGATTGTTTTACCCATATGAATGTATTTATTTACTGTGTGTGTGTGGGAGGGGGGGGTTCATTTGTGGGCTGGGCCCCCTGTACGAGGTAGTCTTCACTGGGGACCTATAGACTAGAGACTGAGAGAGCGCCACCTATAGGATTCTAACAGAGCTCTGAGTAGATACTGTTATACTGTGCTCCTCTGTCTCACTTGACAGTAGTAGAGAGGAGGATATTCAGCCACTCCTAGCCTGTACCAGACTGCAGCTCCAGACTGCATGCTGTGGCTAACACACCGTGGTCGTCCCTCCACTCCCTCTACTCCCTCCACACTGCAGGGGCAGAGACTGCAGGGCACAAACGGCCCCATTTCCAGGCTCTGCCACTTAAATGTCTGATGAACTGCAACAAGGAAGCATCCAAAGCTGCCTGCTCATTCAGCAGATACTGGAGATTTTTTCATAAGTGGATCGTCTTTTGTTTGTGGGTTTGTTTTGAGTTTTTTTTTTAGAACAGAACTCTATTATAAATGTGTGGGTTGCTTAGAAACAAGATTTGTGCTTGCTTATACAGTACTTGCCAATTATTTTAATGATACTCCAACTGTTTTAGTTAAATTGCTTAGTTCTTCTGATCTACATCTACCCCAAATACTTTAGAAAAACATGGCGGAAATATTTCCATAAAGCACAGCAACCCAAACAAATGGTATTGGTTACAGATGGACAAGCAAGTAGGGAAATTCTTGTAGCTTTTGAGTCAGCATTTAGTCTCTGCCCCAGATCTTTTCACTTTGGACTGTCTCGTTGGGGCCAGTTAAAGTGTTCCCCAGATGTCCGTGTTTCCAAGCCCTAGTTTTGGATCATCACCCACTATGCACAAACAAAACAGGACCCCATATTGGAGGCAGTCAGAGGATCTGAGCAGAGCCCCCTCTTTATAGCATTCCTGTGGGTGGCCGGTGGGAAAACACACATTGATGCCTCCTGGATATTAATGTCAACAGAGCCAGAGCTCGTAATGGGGGAACAGATGTCAGGATCTACGGGTTCCCGGGGTCACGGTGCGACTCTTCCCGGGGTCACGGTGCGACTCTTGTTTTCAGAAGCTCAGCGGAAGGTTGGATGGTCTGTTGTTCATTTCCTGAAAGATGGGCCCTGATTACCCCCTCCTCTGTTTTTGTATTTCCCGCTCTCTCGCTCCATCTTTTGTCTGGTCATATTTGGTGTGGGATGGCTGGCAACTCTGTCTCTCGGTCTCTGTTTTAACACGGCCTCCCCTGTGATGTATAAAAGTGTATCCGAACCCCAAAGTCCTCTCTTCACAGCGCTCTCTTTATTTGTCCTGTAACTCAATCTGTCCTCGTGTCGCAAAATACAATTTACTATGGTTGTTCAGAATCAGCCACTGTGCTCCAGTAGGATTGTGAGTTATACGATTGTATCTGAGGAGCTCTTGTTATGTGTCCCAGACAAAGACATCCTACTGCGACATGGATAGTTTATTGATGTGTGTCTTGTTGTGTGTTTCTGACACTATTTAGAGGAGGATTATAACTGCCACGAGTGGTGTGCTGACGAATGCTTTTGCTCCTAAACAAAAGGTTTGATTTCCCTTGCTCCTCCCACCCACAATGCACTTTACCTTCATAGACCAGCCCCTTTGTTTCACAGAGGATGAAGTGTTCTCAATGTGAATTGGATTTATGTGAAATAAGGCTTTCGCTCAAACCTTCTCCAAAGCCCCATGCTCCCTGCTGTGGCTGGTCTTCTAACCAGGGTGTTGATGGTGCTTTTATTTAACTAGGCAAGTCAGTTCAGAACAAATTATTTAAAATGATGTGCTACCCCATCCAAACCCTAACCCGGGCCAATTGTGTGCTGCCCTATGGGACTCCCAATCACGGGCAGTTGTGATACAGCATGGAATTGAAACAGGGCCTGTAGTGATGCCTCTAGCACTGATATGCAGTGACTTAGGCTGCTGCGCCACTCGGAAGCCCCATAGGCTTCTAACCAGGAACAACTCTGGTCCCTAGTTATATCCTATACAGGTCTCTTGGTCAGGGAAAACTCAGGGCCCCTCTGATAAATGCTGAGTGGGAAGTGGTTTGCCCTCCAGGTCCAGTCTAGTCTTAGGTTCTCCCAGGTCAGATAACGACAGGGCCTTTCATTCAACACAGCAAAGCCCCACGAGCTCCCTGCTACAGCCTCAGCAGGGGGCCAGGAGAGGAAAAGAGAGCAGCTCAATAACACCAAGATAAGAGGGCCCCTTTCTAGCAGGAAAAACACAACACACATCTTTGCTTTGTTTGGAGAGCTGGAGCCAGAGGAGAGAAGATGAAGCAGAAAGAAAGAAAAACAAAGATATACAAATTCAAAGGAGGTTAGGCTGTCCTGGATCCGAGAATGTGTGCTCAACTGTACAGACAAGACGCCCTACATTTTAGGAATGCAGTCATCATTGGAACAAAACACACTTGTGGCTGTGGCAAACTAGGCATCCTCTAATCTTCAAGAGCACAGTGCCTGTAACTGTGTCCATCTTTAAGGATCTTTGTTTAAAAGCTGATTGTAATGCGTCTTGTCTAGTACAGCCTCGTCAGTATTACTGCCAGGCATGGGTAGTGTGTCCCGCTATAAAAAGCTGTCCCTTAACGATCATTACACACAGCTCGTAATGTCACCGAAGAGGAGTGGAGATTTGTTGGTGGTGTTGGGTCATTTCACACTTCACTGGGTTTTAAAGGGGACCTTAGATCATTTTAGCTAAGTATTATATCCAAGCTAAGTACTAAAGCAATAACTCCTATAACCCTCACTATGCATGCAGACCTAATCTCGGTCCTTGTCTTTACATGCTATTAAACTGTAAAAGTGCATTTGATGGCGGTAAGACGTTCTGTTCTATACAGTGCAAGTTATCATATACAGTTGTTATACACATACAGTTGAAGTCGGATGTTTTACATACACTTAAGTTGGAGTCATTAAAATGTGTTTTTCAACCACTCCACAAATGTCTTGTTAACAAAATATAGTTTTAGCAAGTCGGTTGGGACATCTACTTTGTGGATGACACAAGTCATTTTTCCAACAATAGTTTACAGACTGATTATTTCACTCATAATTCACTGTATCACAATTCCAGTGGGTCAGAAGTTTACATACACTAAGTTGACTGTGCCTTTAAACCGCTTGGAAAATTCCAGAAAATTATGTCATGACTTTAGAAGTTTCTGCTAATTGCCAACATTTGAGTCAATTGGAGGTGTACCTGTGGATGTATTTCACGGCCTGCCTTCAAACTCAATGCCTCTTTGCTTGACCTCATAGGAAAATCAAAAGAAATCAGCCAAGACCTGATGTTGACAAGTCTGGTTCATTCTTGGGAGCAGTTTCCAAACACCTGAAGGTACCACGTTCATCGGTTCAAATAATAGTACGCAAGTATAAACAGCATGGGACCAGGCAGCCGTCATACCACCTAGGAAGGATACGCCTTCTGTCTCCTAGAGATGAACGTACTTTGGTGCGAAAAGTGCAAATCAATCCCAAATCAATCCCAGAACAACAGCAAAGGACCTTGTGAAGATGCTGGAGGAAACAGGTACATATCTATATCCACAGTAAAATTAGTCCTATATCGACATAACCTGAAAGGCTGCTCTGCAAGGAAGAAGCCACTGTTCCAAAACCGCCATAAAAAAGCTAGACTACGGTTTGCAACTGCACATGGGGACGAAGATCGTAATTTTTGGAGAAATGTCCTCTGGTCTGATGAAACAAAAATATAACTGTTTGGCCATAATGACCATTGTTATGTTTGGAGGAGAAAGGGGGAGCCTTGCAAGCCGAAGAACACCATTCCAACCGTGGAGCACGGGGGTGGCAGCATCATGTTATGGGGGTGCTTTGCTGCAGGAGGGACTGGTGCACTTCACAAAATAAATGGCATCATGAGAGAGGAAAATTATGTGGATATAGGGAAGCATCATCTCAAGACATCAGTCAGGAAGTTAAAGCTTGGTCGCAAATGGGTCTTCCAAATGGACAATAAACCCAAGCATACTTCCAAAGTTGTGGCAAAAAGGCTTAAGGACAACAAAGTCAAGGTATTGGAGTGGCCATCACAAAGCCCTGACCTCAATCCTATAGAAAATGTGTCGGCAGAACTGAAAAAGGGTGTGCGAGCAAGGAGGCCTACAAACCTGACTCAGTTACACCAGCTCTGTCAGTAAAAATGGGCCAAAATTCACACAACTTATTGTGAGAAGCTTGTAGAAGGCTACCCAAAACATTCGACCCAAGTTAAGCAATTTACAGGCAATTCTACCTAATACTAAATTAAGTGTATGTAAACTTCTGATCCACTGGGAATGTGATGAAAGAAATAAAAGCTGAAATAAATCATTCTCTCTACTATTATTCTGACATTTCACATTCTTAAATAAAGTGGTGATCCTAACTGACTTAAAAAAGGGAATTGTTACTTGGATTAAATGTCAGGAATTGTGAAAAACTGAGTTTAAATGTATTTGGCAAAGGTGTATGTAAACTTCTGACTTCAACTGTACAAACACCCCTTCCACTATCTTCACAAGAGAATACAATTTGATTTTCCCTACCTATCTACACAACCTACTCCCCATTTTCTAAGTTAAATCATTTTTTAAAAGCATTTTCCAAGTTAAAAAATAAAGATGTATTTATTGCATTGTCTTCACACCTCAGGGGTAATACTTGGTGGAAGCACCTTTGGCAGCCATTACAGCTGTGAATTATTTTGAAAAAATTTGTACAAACCTTGCACAACTCTTACGGCCTATCGAATGTCTGCACCCCCTTGAACCTTTTCGCATTTTCCTACATATCTACAAACCTACTTCACATATTCAAAGTGAAAGAAAGTTGTAGAACTAAAATATCATAATTGGATAAGTCTCCACTCACTTGATGTAAGCACCTTTGGCAGCCATTACAGCTGTGAATAATTTGGAATAAGATTCTATAAACTGCACAACTGTTGACAACATACAGTATATCCATTGTTTTTGTCAAAATTGCTCAAGCTCGTGAAATTTGGTTGGGAATCAGTGATGGACAGCAAAATTCAAACCCTTTCTCTGATTTTCAAGCAAATTTGAACAGGACTGAGACTGGACCATTCAGGAACACTCAACACCTTTGAGAAGCCATTCTGGTGTGTCTTTGGCATTACATTTTGTGTAATTGTCTAGCTGAGAAATACAACTTTATCCCAGGGTTAGGTTAGCAGAAGTCTAAGGAGGGTTTTCCTCTAACTTTTACATGGGCTTTGTTCCTTTCAGATTCATTTTCATCCTAACAAACTCCTCAGTCCCTGCCAATGACAAGCATACCCATAACATGATTCTGCCACCACAATACTGAAAAATAAAGGGATTTTTACTCTGTGTTGTCTTGTGATGGATTTGACCCAAACCAGTGGTTTTTAATTTAGGCCAAAATGTTAATTTATATGCCATGTTGTCGTGCAGTATTACTTAACAGCCTTGTTGCAAACAGAATGGATTTTTTAAAATTGATTTTTTTAACACAGGCTTTCTTATTTTCACTTTGTCATGCAGGCCAGTAATATGGACTGAATGCAATGTCATTGATCCCTTTGTATTTTCAAGTATTGTGTTGGCAGCATGATGTTATTGGTATGCTTGTCATTGGCAAGGACTGGGGAGATTGTCAGGATGAAAATAAATCTGAAAGGAGCAAAGCCCAGGTAAAAAGTTAGAGGAAAACCCTCCTTAGACTTCTGCAAACCTAATTTATGGGATATGACTAAAGAGTTAATCTGGGTGATTTTTCCACAAATAGACAGGTATTTTTTTCCCATGGTAGCAAGATCTTATCTATTTTTTTTCAGGATATGAATTAGAACATTATCTAGATCCTCTATGAGGCTGTGGAGGGATTCAAATTGTGGATTTAAAGGAAACATTAATCATCAGCGTACAATGACACTTTTGTTTTTCAAGCCCTGGATTTCTATCCCCTTGATATTACTGTTGGATCTGATTTTTATAGCATTTCAATGGCCATAATAAATAGATATGCAGATAGTTCACAACCTTGTTTTACTCCACTTGACAGTATAATGCTTTCTGAGAAGTAGCTATTATTTACTATTTTACACCTAGGGTTACTATACATAACTTTAACCCATTTTACAAGACATTCTCCGAAATTGAAATATTCCAGGCATTTATACAGCATATAAATTCCAGTCGTACTTAATATATATATATATATATATATATATTATTATATATATATTCCAAGTCAGCTATGAATACCAGGTCTGGTTTCTTGGATTTTTCATAGTGTTCTATTGTTTCCAGGACTTGTTTAATATCATCTCAAATTATCATCCATGTAAAAAATCTGTCTGATTAGGATGAATAATATCTGACAATACCTTTTTAATCCTATGCACTATTTATTTGCTGGAATTTTTGCATCACAACACTATATGTTGCCCTAAGAGTTGTGGAAAGTTGATATAATCCAAAGGTTCTTCCACCAAGTATTAACTCTGGGGTGTGAAGAAATACGTAATCAAGACATCTTTGTTTTCTACCTTTAATTAATTCAGAAAATGTTCTGTAATACTTTTTTTCATTTTGAAAATGTGGAGCAGGTTGTGTAGATCAGTAGAAAAAAATGTGATATATTTTACAGTGACAAAATTTGAAAGCTGTACAAGGGGTGTGTAAACTTTCACACTGTGCATAGTACATAAAATGTTGACTTCTGTTTGTTTACAGCTCCCAGCCTATGGAGGAAGTCTTGTCTATACAGTCTCATATGATGCAGGGGAGAAAGACCAGGACATCAGGGTTAACTCTTCTCCTAATGTCATAATAGAGGTAAGTGCTAATAGCCTCATTATGCGATTACATGTGTTCGGTTAGGTGCCAACACGAACTCCTTCATAGAGCAAGTGCTCCCATAGAGAATGTTGTTCCAAGTAATGTTCAACCTGATTGGTCTAGACTGATCATGTGACATGTCCCTTTTTCAGTTTCAAAGATCCTTTCAGCGTTTTTTGAAGTTCACTCCAGACATGTCTGAATGCTATGTCTGGTTTCATTTAAAAAGTGGTTTGGCGCAAAGCAATGTGTTGTGGATAATCTGTGTGTGTGTGTGTGTGTGTGTGTGTGTGTGTGTGTGTGTGTGTGTGTGTGTGTGTGTGTGTGTGTGTGTGTGTGTGTGTGTGTGTGTGTGTGTGTGTGTGTGTGTGTGTGTGTGTGTGTGTGTGTGTGTGTGTGTGTGTGTGCGCGTGTCTGTGTGTGTGCGTGTGGGCTCATAGTGTTTGACAGCATCTGGCTGTCATTAGCTGATCCTCCAGAAATGAGCTCAGCTTAGTAGCGGTGCAGTCTTTTGTGTCCCATATGCGTTGTTTTACACATTCCTGCTGGTCCCCATGGCAGAGCTCTATATATCTTTCTCACAGAGGGTATCTTTAAAAAAATAATAATTATGAGGATAGATCAGCTATTAAACTAACAGACAGTTTAGTCTATAAAATAACATTAGTTGCACATTTCTGATCTCCTTTTTTATTTATTTCCCAACACCACCCCTGGTTGGAGGACCAAGTGGAAAACATAAAAATTCTATATACTGTATATACAGTACCAGTAAAAAGTTTGGACACACCTACTTATTCCCTTTGCCTCGATGACAGCTTTGCACACTCTTGCCATTCTCTCAACCAGCTTCATGAGGTAGTCACCTGGAATGCATTTCAATTAACAGGTGTTCCCAGTTAAAAGTTCATTTGTGGAATTTCTGTCCTTCATAATGCGTTTGAGCCAATCAGTTGTGTTGTGACAAGGTAGTGGTGGTATACAGAAGATAGTCCTATTTGGTAAAAGACCAAGTCCATATTACAGCAAGAACTGCTCAAATAAGCAAAGAGAAACATCATTATTTTAAGACATGAAGGTCAGTCAATCCAGAAGATTTCAAGAACTTTGAAAGTGCAAGTGCAGTCGCAAAAACCATCAAGCACTATGATGAAACTGGCTCTCATGAGGACCGCCATAGGAAAGGAAGACCCAGAGTTACCTCTGCTGCAGAGGATAAGTTCATTAGAGTTAATCGCACCTCCGAAATTGCAGCCCAAATGAATGTCTCACTGAGTTCAAGTAGCAGACACATCTCAACATCAACTGTTCAAAGGAGACTGCATGAATCTGGCCTTCGTTGTTGAATTGCTGCAAAGAAACCACTACTAAAGGACATCAATAATAAGAAGAGACTTGCTTGGGCCAAGAAACACGAGCAATGAACATGGAAATCTGTCCTGTGGTCTGAAGAGTCCAATTTTGCGATTATTGGTGTCTTTGTGAGACGCAGAGTAGGTGAATGGATGATCTCTGCATGTGTGGTTCCCACCATGAATCATGGAAGAGGAGGTGCTTTGCTGGTGCCACTGTCAGTGACTTATTTCAAATTCAAGGCACACTTAACTAGCATGGCTACCACAGCATCCTGCAGTGATACGCCATCCCATCCCATAGTTTGCGCTTAGTGGGACTATCATTTGTTTTTCAACGGGACAATGACCCAAAACACACCTCCAGGCTGTGTAAGGGCTATTTGACCAAGAAGGAGAGTGATGGAGTGCGGCATCAGATGACCTGGCCTCCACAATCACCCGACCTCAACCCAATTGAGATGGTTTGGGATGAGTTGGACCGCAGAGTGAAGGAAAAGTAGCCAACAGGTGCTCAGCATATGTGGGAACTCATTCAACTGTTGGAAAAGCATTCCAGCTGAAGCTGGTTGAAATAATGCCAAGAGTGTGCAAAGATGTCATCAAGACAAAAGGTGACTACTTTTACTCTAATATAATGTGTTTAACACTTTTTTAGTTACTACATGATTCCATATGTGGTTTTTCATAGTTTAGATGTAGAAAATAGTAAAAACGAAGAAAAACCCTGGAATGAGTAGGTGTGTCCAAACTTTTGACTGGTACTTTACATATAACCTCCTCCAATTTGTACTGGACTCCAAGTGCATCGTCAAATCAACCAATCACTCTAATAGTAATTCCTCCCCTCAGATGTCCAAAGACTAATCCATCCTTCCCAGTACACCACCATTTACTATTTCCTTTGAAATACGTTCTTCTATTTTAGTGTGATGTCTCAAAAGTGCCTTGAGCCTCTCTATTTGTACAATTTCTACCAAGATTACCCTAAAAATAAATACTTTACCTAAGAGTATAATCATATTTCCCAATTGTAGGTCCGTCTGAACACAGCCATTATGACTCAATATCTACTCCTGAACCTGACTCCAAACGTGAGCTACCGAAGTGCAGTACCAAAAGAGATGATCTATTTATTCTGTTTCTTCGTTGCAGTCTGTACAGGGCTGACTGTTCAATGCCCCATTTATTGAGCACTCTTTTTGTGATGAGAATTTTATATAACGGTTTAAATTGAAATGAACGGATTGATGCGTCAACTGTTGTTTTGTATATCAGTTCATAAACCGGTTGCCATGGTATTGGGACATAAAAAAATCTGTTCCCAACTTGTCAAACCTCTTGACCTTATGTGAAATTGATAAATGTTATGATTTATTGCTAGTTATTTTAAGCCATGAATTGTTTTTGATTGGCAGTAGTTTTAACAATCCAAACTCATGTTCATTAGATAAATATGCCCATTTAACTGGTTTGCCATTCCAGGCAAAAAATATATATAATTAAATTCTCGACTTGATAAAAGATTCTCCTGGAGTCGGTAGAGCCATGATTGGATTCATATACTATGAAATCACTACGGGATTAATTAGGATCTTTTTTCTGTAGATGGACAGGTTTTTCTCTCTCCACAGTTTCAATATCCTATCTATTCTACCAAGTTTTCTACCAAAGTTAATATTTGCAACAACATAACATTTTTACGGGATATGTACACCAAGCACATCAACTTCACCATTTGCTCGTTGAATCGGGAGACCTCATGGCAGTTAAAAGTTTGTATCTTTTAGAGACCCATCCGTAACTGTCATGTCTTGTTATGTCTGTTCCTGTCCTTTCTCTTCACTCTCTCTCTCTCTGCTGGTCTTTTTAGGTTACCTTCTCTGTCTCTCATTCCTCAGCTGTTCTACATCTGCCCTAACTAGCTCTTTCACTCTTCCCCACCTGTTCTCTCTTCCCCCTCTGATTAGGTCTCTATTTCTTTCTCTGTTCCTGCTACTTTCAGTGTCTGATTCTTGTTTGTGTTTTTTGATGCCAGAAGCAAGCTGTCGTCTCGTTTGCTTCCACCTTGTCCTGTCCTGTCGGAGTCTGCCTGGCAGGAGCATCCTGCACTATACTAACGTTCTTTTTGTTCCGCTGACAACGTTGGAAGAGGATTTATGCCATTCCTGTATTTTCATTAAAGAACTCTGTTTTCTGTTAAAACCGCTTTTGGGTCTTCACTCAAGTTCATAACAGAAGAATCAGACCAAGAATGGACCCAGCGGCTCCGGACCCTTTTCACTCCGCCGTCGAGATCCAGGGAGCGATGCTAGGCAGACACGAGGAGGAATTGTCTGCTGCTCAACATGCCGTTGAGACCCTGGCCGTCAAGTCTCCGACCTCACAAGACAGGTTCACCAACTCCACCTCGATCCACCGCCCACTTCCAGGGTTTCCGAGTCTCCGGAGCCCAGGATCAACAACCCGCCGTGTTACTCTGGGGAGCCCACTGAGTGCCGCTCATTCCTCACTCAGTGTGATGTGGTGTTCTCTCTCCAGCCCAACACTTACTCCAGGAGCGCAGCCCGCATCGCCTACGTCATTTCTCTCCTTACCGGACGGGCGCGTGAGTGGGGCACGGCAGTCTGGGAGGCGGGCTGAGTGTATTAACCAGTATCAGGACTTTAAGGAGGAGATGATACGGGTTTTTGACCGTTCTGTTTTTGGCGAGGAGGCTTCCAGGGCCCTGTCTTCCCTATGTCAGGGGAATAGATCCATAACGGATTATTCTATTGAGTTTCGCACTCTCGCTGCCTCTAGTGACTGGAACGAGCCGGCTTTGCTCGCTCGTTTTTCTGGAAGGTCTCCACGTCGAGGTTAAGGATGAGATCCTCTCCCGGGAGGTTCCTTCCAGTCTGGACTCCTTAATAGCTCTCGCTATTCGCATGAGAGCGACGGTTTGATCTTCGTCGCCGAGCTCGTGGAAAGGAGCTCACGTTCTCCGTTGCTCCCCTCTCCACATCACTGCCACCTGCCGCATCACTGCCACCCTCCTCCGCCGGCTCGGATGCTGAGCCTATGCAGCTGGGGGTATTCGCATCTCGGCCAAGGAGAGGGAACGGAGAATCACCAATCGCCTCTGTCTCTACTGCGGCTCCGCTGGTCATTTTGTCACCTCATGTCCAGTAAAAGCCAGAGCTCATCAGTAAGAGGAGGGCTACTGGTGGCGCAACTACTCAGGCCTCTCCTTCTGGATCACGCACTACCTTTCCGGTCCATCTCCGCTGGCCCGGTTCATCTGCTTCCTGCAGTGCCTTGATAGACTCTGGGGCGGAGGGCTGTTTTATGGACGAGACCTGGGCTCGGGAACATGACATTCCTCTCAGACAGTTAGGGAGCCCAGGGCCTTGTTCGCTTTAGATGGTAGTTCTCTCCCCAAGATTCAGCGTGAGACGCTGCCTTTAACCCTCACTGTCTCTGGTAATCATAGCGAAACCATTTCTTTTTTAATTTTTCGTTCACCTTTTACACCTGTTGTTTTGGGTCATCCCTGGCTAGTGCGCCATAACCCTTCTATTAATTGGTCTAGTAATACTATCCTATCCTGGAATGTTTCTTGTCATGTAACCTGTTTAATGTCTGCTATCCCTCCTGTTTCCTCTGTCTCTTCTTCACAGGAGGAGCCTGGCGATTTGACAGGGGTGCCGGAGGAGTATCACGATCTGCGCACGGTGTTCAGTCGTTCAAGGCCACTTCTCTCCCTCCACACCGGTCGTATGACTGTAGTATTGATCTCCTTCCGGGAACTACTCCCCCGGGGAGTAGATTATACTCTCTGTCGGCTCCCGAACGTAAGGCTCTCGAGGATTATTTGTCGGTTTCGCTCGACGCCGGTACCATAGTCTCCTCCTCCTCCCCCGCCGGAGCGGGGTTTTTTTTTTTGTTCAGAAGAAGGACGGGTCCCTGCGCCCATGCGTGGATTATCGAGGGCTGAATGACATAACAGTTAAGAATCGTTATCCGCTTCCTCTTATGTCTTCAGCCTTCGAGATCCTGCAGGGAGCCAGGTTTTTCACCAAATTGGACCTTCGTAACGCCTACCATCTCGTGCGCATCAGGGAGGGGAAGTGGAAGACGGCATTTAACACTCCGTTAGGGCACTTTGAATACCGGGTTCTTCCTTTCGGCCTCGTTAACGCTCCAGCTGTCTTTCAGGCACTAGTTAACGACGTCCTGAGAGACATGCTGAACATTTTTGTTTTCGTTTACATGGACGATATCCTGATTTTTTTCACCGTCTCTCTCGATTCATGTTCAGCACGTCCGTCCTCCAGCGCCTTTTGGAGAACTGTCTTTATGTGAAGGCTGAGAAGTGCACTTTTCATGCCGCCTCTGTCCCTTTTCTCGGTTCCGTTATTTCCGCTGAGGGCATTAAGATGGATCCCGCTAAGGTCCAGGCTGTCATTGATTGGCCCGTTCCTAAGTCACGCGTTGAGCTGCAGCGCTTTCTGGGCTTCGCTAATTTCTACCGTCGTTTCATCCGTAATTTCGGTCAGGTGGCAGCTCCTCTCACAGCCCTTACTTCTGTTAAGACGTGCTTTAAGTGGTCCGTTTCCGCCCAGGGAGCTTTTGATCTTCTTAAGAATCGTTTTACATCCGCACCTATTCTTGTTACACCTGACATCTCTAGACAGTTTGTTGTTGAGGTTGACGCGTCAGAGGTGGGCGTGGGAGCCATTCTTTCTCAGCGCTCTCTCTCTGACGGCAAGGTCCATCCTTGCGCGTTTTTCTCTCATCGCTTATCGCCGTCAGAACGTAACTATGATGTTGGTAATGCGAACTGCTCGCCATCCGCTTAGCCCTAGGCGAATGGCGACAGTGGTTGGAGGGGCGACCGTTCCTTTTGTCGTTTGGACTGACCATAGGAACCTTGAGTACATCCGTTCAGCCAAACGACTTAATGCGCGTCAGGCTCGTTGGGCTCTGTTTTTCGCTCGTTTCGAGTTTGTTATTTCTTATCGTCCGGGCTCAAAAACACCAAACCTGATGCTTTATCTCGTCTCTTCAGTTCTTCTGAGGTCTCCACCGACCCCGATGGGATTCTCCCTGAGGGGCGTGTTGTCGGGTTGACTGTCTGGGGAATTGAGAGGCAGGTAAAGCAAGCACTCGCTCACACTCCGTCGCCGCGAGCTTGTCCTAGGAACCTTCTGTTCGTTCCCGTTCCTTCTCGTCCGGCCGTTCTTCAGTGGGCCCACTCTGCCAAGTTAGCCGGCCACCCCGGCGTTCGGGTACGCTCGCTTCCATTCGCCAGCGTTTCTGGTGGCCCACTCGGGAACGTGACGCGCGTCGATTTGTCGCCGCTTGTTCGGTCTGCGCGCAGACTAAATCTGGGAACTCTCCTCCTGCCGGCCGTCTCAGACCGCTTCCCATTCCCTCTCGACCGTGGTCTCACATCGCTTTAGATTTTATCACCGGACTGCCTTCATCAGCGGGAAGACAGTTATTCTTACGGTTGTCGATAGATTCTCTAAGGCGGCTCATTTCATTCCTCTCGATAAGCTCCCTTCTGCTAAGGAGACGGCTCAGATCATTATCGAGAATGTTTTCCGAATTCATGGCCTTCCGTCTGACGTCGTTTCCGACAGAGGCCCGCAGTTCACGTCTCAATTTTGGAGGGAGTTTTGCCGTTTGATTGGGGCTTCCGTCAGTCTCTCGTCCGGCTTTCATCCCCAGTCTAACGGTCAAGCCGAACGGGCCAATCAGACTGTTGGTCGCATTTTACGCAGTCTTTCTTTTCGTAACCCTGCGTCTTGGTCAGAACAGCTCCCCTGGGCAGAGTACGCCCACAACTCGCTTCCCTCGTCTGCTACCGGTCTATCCCCTTTTCAGTGTAGCCTCGGGTACCAGCCTCCGCTGTTCTCATCTCAGCTCGCCGAGTCCTGCGTCCCCTCCGCTCAGGCTTTTGTCCAGCGTTGCGAGCGCACCTGGAAGGGGTCAGGTCGGCACTTTGCCGTAATAGGCGCAGACTGTGAGGGCCGCTAATCCAAGCGTAGGACCAAGAGTCCTAGATATTGTTGCGGTCAGAGAGTATGGCTCTCCACTCAGAACCTTCCCCTTAGGACAGCTTCTCGCAAGTTGGCCCCGCGGTTCATTGGTCCGTTCCGTATTTCCCAGGTCATTAATCCTGTCGCAGTGCGACTTCTTCTCCAGCGCTATCTTCGTCGCGTTCACCCGGTCTTCCATGTCTCCTGTGTTAAGCCCGTTCTTCGCGCCCCCGCTCGTCCCTCCCCCCCCATCCTTGTCGGCGCACCCATCTACAGGGTTCGTAAGATTTTGGACATGCGCCCTCGGGGCCGTGGTCATCAGTACCTAGTGGATTGGGAGGGGTACGGTCCTGAGGAGAGGAGTTGGGTTCCCTCTCGGGACGTGCTGGACCGTTCGCTGATCGATGATTTCCTCCGTTGCCGCCAGGTTTCCTCCTCAGTGCGCCAGGAGGCGCTCGGTGAGTGGGGGTACTGTCATGTCTTGTTATGTCTGTTCCTGTCCTTTCTCTTCACTCTCTCTCTCTGCTGGTCTTTTTAGGTTACCTTCTCTGTCTCTCATTCCTCAGCTGTTCTACATCTGCCCTAACTAGCTCTTTCACTCTTCCCCACCTGTTCTCTCTTCCCCCTCTGATTAGGTCTCTATTTCTTTCTCTGTTCCTGCTACTTTCAGTGTCTGATTCTTGTTTGTGTTTTTTGATGCCAGAAGCAAGCTGTCGTCTCGTTTGCTTCCACCTTGTCCTGTCCTGTCGGAGTCTGCCTGGCAGGAGCATCCTGCACTATACTAACGTTCTTTTTGTTCCGCTGACAACGTTGGAAGAGGATTTATGCCATTCCTGTATTTTCATTAAAGAACTCTGTTTCTGTTAAAACCGCTTTTGGGTCTTCACTCAAGTTCATAACAGTAACACTTATCATAGTTGGGTTTTAGTCCAGAGGAACTAGGAGAAATTATCCAGGTACTCAATAAGGCCCTTCAAGATTGATTGAGGACTCAAGTGAAAACTTGAATTATCTGCGTAAATTGGTCATTTTGTTGTCTCCAATATATCTTCCTTTTAAGAATCCTTTCTGATCAGACCTGTCTAATTCTGTGAGCAATACATTTTGCCAATATTCTTTCGTCATGACATTGAAGGGTAACTTAGATGAAGAGGTTAATCAGAGAAGACGGCTCGGATAGAATAGTAAAAGACAAAATACATGTTTAAATATCTATCAGAGTTGTCTACTGAAATCCATACAAGTTTGCAAATTAGACAAGAATAAGAGAAGAATGAGAGGGCAATAAAAAAAATATTTCTTCAAAGTGAGGATCCTTCCATCAAATTAAGCGAGGAAGATGTTTCTCAGAGAAGACATTATTGCTCCTAACAAGCACTCTGTTGACAAAGCTGCATCATCCAACATGACAGCAAGGACTGCTTGTGTTTTTTTATTACAACATATAACAAAACCGCTGTTGATTATCATGAACATAGAGTGGGCCCCAGAGAAGAGTGTATCTATTCAGTTGGTCTAGCTCTATACTAAATTTGCAAAGCATCTGCGTTAGTTTGTGCAGCGCTCAGCATATATCTCACAGTAAAGGCTCTCTGAGGCCTTTCCGATTGTTACGCTGCTCTGAAGACAAGGCCTACTTCACTTCTGCCTCTCAGTCGTGAAACAGCCAGTAGAAGACCTCGCTTTGAAGCTGACTCACCACCGTTTCTTTGTTTGTTGTGGTTCACACAACTTTGCCGAAGCTGTTTGCGAATCAATTAAAGGATTCATTTTAGCGTTGTTTAATCATTCACGACATGGAGGAGACGATCGGCGCTGACCTTGGGAGTGATGCTCGATATGCACATTTTCCCCGTCGTTTGTTCTCTCTGTCTTCTCGGGCTATTACGCTAGCGAGGTGTCCTTTTTACTAACGCTCCATCGTGGACCAGCGGTTCATCTGTCATCGTTTCCATCTTCAGTCAGCCGAGTGCAGTGAGAGGATGCATTCGCTGTCTTTTTTTTTGTGTGTGTGTGTGTGATCCATGAGGAATGCTTTAAGATTTTCTCCCTTAAGCACTCTGAATAATGGGACACACACATGCAGTCACGCACACGCAGTCACACACACATACACAGTCACGCACACACATAAGTGATATCATTCAAAACCCAAATTCAGCCACACCAATCCGATGTGACATTGATATGTCCTCTTGGCCTCTTTACAAAAGCTGGAGAACTCAGATCATGATTACAACCTCAGAGTTAAGCCTGAAGAAGTAGTTTATCCAGAGGATCTGGAAGCCAGCGAGGGAGCCTGCTCTCTCGTGCAATCAATGATAAAATGCTAAAAACTATAAATTTGACAACACAACCCTTTTCCATCCAAAATATCCTGTGTTTACAGATTGACGGATGATATCAGAGGTTGGTCAGAGACGTTCCTCTTCACCTTCAGTGTGTATTTGTTATACTGATGTTGGTACACAGATGTTTGTTTTATGAGTCTGAGGGAGAGATTCCCAGCCCCATTAGTGTCAGATGACAGCCACCTAAGCTCAGTCACTGGGATTTATTAATATATTGCAGAGAGGAGAGCACATGTCATACGTGATATGGGGAAGAGCCTGGATATATGACAGGTCATTATTGATAGTTAAACCCTGCTTTGCATGTGTACACTCCATTAATTCAGTGCAAATAAAGTGGCCGGCACCCATAAATTGTAATTTCCCAGCAGCCATTGGAACAGTAAATAAGCAGGCGGGATGAATAACATCTAATAATCCTCTATGATGATTCCCACCAGCGTGTTTGGAGATCTTACCCTTAAATTCTACCTGGCAATGCATCCATCGGCGGTATGCAATCAGCATTTCCTTTCTACTCCGTCTCGCTGTCTCTCTCTTGCACACATACTCACACAGATCTCTCTATTTCCTTTCAGCTCACACCTACACATAAATTACTATGCATACATTGAAAAATAACTCGCACACTTATTGAGTCAATGAACAATCTGGACACAAAGACAAGTCTCATTTCAGGAAATGTCACTCTTTATACAATTGAGCTATTCATGGTGTCTCAGAATAGAGTATTATTCATGTGTGCTACCCATGCTCCATTTATGGCCCATATTGACAGTCAGAGCCAAGACTTCGCATTTTGGCATGAGGGGATTAAATACATGCACCAACATGGATGCTGTCTCTCAAACGAGGGGAAAAAACTCTGGCATTTCATCTCTTGCAGGGCGGCGGGATAAAAATGATTGACAGTCGGTTCGGTCTGCCGGTGTACCCTTTCTCGGAAAGCACAAAGAGAACTCTGCTCTACCCTGACCACTTTGAGAATCAGGAGACAGGCCTGCCTGTCAGCAAGAGAGATTTCATGATGGCTCTAACTAATGTGAGCAGCCTCCTCATCAGAGCCTCACACAGCAATGAGCGGGTCGCCATCTACAGGTAACCACACACACTGCACCACACTGATCTGCCACGACATCCACTCTTTGGCACAAGAGGCCAAAATCAGCTGGAGTTTTCTGTGCTTGATGTTCTTTGTATGTTAGAGAACGTCGTTATGAGGTCTGGCAAGACAGATTGTAAAGAAACGTTTCAGATCTCTGTGTTCTCATGTTCAACAGTTAATTTCATCTTGTCTAGATTGTTTTTGAAAAGCTGACCTGATGCTCTTTTCTAATGGTGTGATGTTCTTGTTCTGTCTTCCTGTATCTGTCCTCTCTTTACCAGGCTACATTCTGTCAGTCTGGAGGTGGCCAGTGAGTTCTCCAGCAGTGAGAAGATGGCCAATGCTGTGGAGATGTGTCAATGTCCCCCTGGATACGGTGGAACGTCTTGTGAGGTAAATCAGAGCTTTCATTTCCCCGCGGTTTTATGTGGTTTTTCTTGGGATGGGAAAATAAAAGAAAGTGAAAATTGGCTGTGTGAGAGTGGCTCTCTGCTGCTGTGTCATTTTCACATCCATTCATTGTAAAGTGTGTGTGATTGGTAGGTTTGGGTGTGTGCGGGCATGCATGCTTACGGGAGCGTAGTTGGCTTGTAAGTGTAAAGAGAAGCTGACATACAGGTACAAACAAGGGTATGCTATTACAGCAATCTGTACTCTCGGTTGAAAACGGTATTTTCTATTTAAAAAAGCGATGGGTATTGATTTCTGCATGTGGCGTTTTGTGCTGACACCAAATGTGTGGGGGGGAGGCGGCAGGGAGAGGGGGAATGAAGTATAATGCACGGTTATCATCAAGTCTTGATAGGCGCTGGAGAGGGAGAGAATGCTGGAAGTGACCTCGGTGAATAGCGGCGGTGGCGTGCTGTGAAGTGTGCGGTGACACTTGTGTGGCCTCGCGGCTCAGCACTAATCCTTTCTCCCTCAGCAAAACCATTAAACGTAGAGTACTAAGAAAGATGCTGCCTGAGGTTTCATATCTACAAATCCAATAGCATAACCTTTATGGAAAGGGTAAATCTTCATAGTATGTGTACTGGTGATTGTTTTATACTCTCTTCACCCAATGCCCAGGGGTCTAATATCTATTTATATGTGTTGTTTTTCTATGTCCTTTGTGTTTCAAATGTTTTTCCCTTGTGCTTTGTTTCTGTCCTTATCCTTTGAGAAAAACGCCCTTGCTGTTCTACGCTCACCGTTATGCTCTTGCTGTTTGTAGGCATTCCTTTATCCACGCAAGTCTTTTGTTTCTTCAGTGTAGGTTTCACCTTTCTCTTTCCTTGTCTCTCTCTCCTCTCTTCCTTTCTTCCTCTCTGCAGAGGTATGACAGGGTAGCCCTTCTTACTAAGGTCAGTACAGAGAGAACGTGCAGAGCGAGACAAAACACAGGGCATGTTTGTTGTTGTTGTCTTTCTCTGGGTGTACCTCGTTGTTTTCAGCCTCGTAGGAAAAGTTTTGAAGCGATGCCTGACGGAGTGTTGTGTCCGATCAATGTCCACGAGTGCATTGAACTACACAGTATCTACTGA
Source organism: Oncorhynchus masou masou (assembly GCF_036934945.1). Classification (NCBI taxonomy): domain Eukaryota; kingdom Metazoa; phylum Chordata; class Actinopteri; order Salmoniformes; family Salmonidae; genus Oncorhynchus; species Oncorhynchus masou. The sequence goes on from NC_088227.1 coordinate 15,620,218, forward strand.
GAGTTGACAAAATGGCTGATAAAGCTTGCGTTTCTAAAGCTTGTGTTTCTAAGGTTTATTTTAAGGCTATTGTACTATTGTGAAGCTTGCGCATTCCCTATTCTCTTACTTGTATTTTGAACTAATGTTTTGCTTTTGGATTAGTATGTGTACCTACTCAGATAAAAAAAACAGCCATTGTTTACCTGAAATTGCTTGCTTCAATTATTTTGACAATTTACTCAAATCAAATCCAATTTTATTTGTCACATACACATGGTTAGCAGATGTTAATGCGAGTGTAGCGAAATGCTTGTGCTTCTAGTTCCGACCATGCAGTAATACCTAACAAGTAATCTAACCTAACGATTTCACAACAACTACCTTATACACACACACAAGTGTAAAGGAATGAATAAGAATATGTACATATAAATATATGAATGAGTGATGGCCAAACGGCATAGGCAAGATGCAGTAGATGGTATAGAGTACAGTATATACATATGAGATTAGTAATGTAGGGTATGTAAACATTATATAAAGTGGCAATGATTTGGGTTGAAGATCTGAATGTAGCATTTCAAATCCATTGTATTACTATTCCTGATGCACAGCAATAAACAATAACATAAAAAATGTCTCTCCAACTGTACAAATCAAAGCACTTAGTGCAGCAAAATTGTTGCATCAATTACGGCTTTGTAGGTCTAATTATGAACCTCAAAACAGCTTCTGAGGCAATAAAACGCCAAATCTCACTGACTAAAAATAGTCATTTGTATTTCCACATTTTCCACTTTAGCTTGGAGACATTTGATTTTGTTTTTACATCGTTACATTTTGATTCACCTACAAAGCAGTGTCTTTAAACTGTCAAAATTCTGTACCCGGTTTTTCATAGTCATGATATGCCTTGGTGACTGTTTGTGTTGCAGATGTGTTCATCGGGTCATCGAAGGGTCAACAGCACCCTGTTCAAAGGAGTGTGTGAACCATGCGACTGCCAAGGCCATGCTACAAACTGTGATGACATCACTGGACAATGCTTGGTACGTTGGACAAGAAACGATGTAGTGGTGGGGGGGGGGGTGTACGGACGACATGGAGAGTTCACATGAACACATTTCTCATTAGAGCGTTTCAATTGGCTATGATAATCCTCTCATAATATACACTTATTTCCCCTGAGTGGCGCTGAGGTCTAAGGCACTGCATCTCAGTGCTAGAGGCGTCACTACAGACCCTGGTTCGATTCCAGGCTGTATCACAACCGGACGTGATTGGGGGTCCCATAGAGTGGCGCACAAATGTCCCAGTGTCGTCTGGGTTAGGGTGTGACTGGGGTAGACCATCATTGTAAATAAGAATTTGTTCTTAACTGGCTCTAGTTGAATAAAGGTTAAATTCATATACAAATTCATAAATTCATGTCCCTGTCAGTCACAGGGGTGTGAGTTTTCAGAGCTGTCTCATTCCACTGAGCTACTTTAACATGTTCCTTCCTCCCTCGTTAATGGTGGACACAGCACCTGCTCCCGAGTTTCACCTTACAACAGGTCACAGCTGTGCTCTCCTAAAGACGCAGTGCATGACAAATGCTACCATTGGAGATAGTAAAAAGTGTTTATTGTGTGTTTGAAGCTTGGCCAATCAACAGTGACAATTTGTTGGACGGACATGTTTGATAGTTTGCAGAAGACTATTCCTGACATCACCTACTGGCATAGTATGGCATTACATCATATTTGCATACGTGTGCTCCAGGTGTTGTAACAATCCCACCCTTGGTAATATTACCACTGTTAAATCCTTATAGCACTGATTCTTGTGAGGATTAAGCCTCCACCTGAAGAGAGTTGCTGGTTGGTTCCCAACCAGGATACCATTTTCTATCGTATTGACTTTCTGCTCCCTCTTTTCATTCCCAGCCTGTGCGTGTTTTGCTCAGGACTGTGTCGGTGGAGACAGATATCAGGGTGTACCCTGTGGAGATTTGTCATGACTCTGTGTTCAGATAGACGTGAGCTGAGTGGAGGGCTGTGTCCCGAGGGCCCGGGGCCAGTCTCAGCTGTCTGACTGTCCTCATCCAAACAGCTAGCTAGCGCTCTCTGACCTCTCTCACCTTCTTCTGGCGCACCACTCCCACCGCTCTGCTCTCACTATCTGAGCTGCCTTCAGACAGACTAGAACTCCTTCAGGATTAAACAGACGGACTGCTAGAACAGTGATGGGATGTTTTATTATATATCAGCTATGAGCAGGTGGAAGGGAGATGGGGATGTTGATGGGATGTTTTATTATATATCAGCTATGAGCAGGTGGAAGGGAGATGGGGATGTTGATGGGATGTTTTATTATATATCAGCTATGAGCAGGTGGAAGGGAGATTGGGATGTTTTATTATATATCAGCTATGAGCAGGTGGAAGGGAGATGGGGATGTTGATGGGATGTTTTATTATATATCAGCTATGAGCAGGTGGAAGGGAGATGGGGATGTTGATGGGATGTTTTATTATATATCAGCTATGAGCAGGTGGAAGGGAGATGGGGATGTTGATGGGATGTTTATGTAAGGGATGTGAAACGGCTAGCTTAGTTAGCGGTGCGCGCTAAATAGTGTTTCAATCGGTGACGTCACTAGCTCTGAGACCTTGAAGTAGTAGTTCCCCATGCTCTGCAAGGGCCGCAGCTTCTGTGGAGCGATGGGTAATGATGCTTCGTGGGTGTCAGTTGTTGATGTGTGCAGAGGGTCCCTGGTTCGCGCCCGGGTATGGGCGAGGGGGCGGTCTAAAATTATACTGTTACATTTATTTATTTGTATTGATTTCATCTTTATTCAAGCAGGTGAGGTCCATTGAGACCTTTTGAAGGGGAGCCCTGCTTCACAAAAATGCAGTGATACAAATGACACAAACTGAAGGCAGGAGCATGAGAAATACAACAATACAAATTATTCTTAAAATGTCCAAAAGGCATCCAATCGTCCAAATCAGTAGCGACAAAAGGAATTTCAAGAGTTCGCCATTGCTGTGAGAGAATAAGGTATTTTGTACTTTTGTAGGTCAGGAGCGATCATGCGCAGTAATCTGTCAGCTGTGGTGTGGTGTCTACGGTAGGCTACTTCCCTGACGCCTGGCGTTGTCTCCTCCCAGGCAGGTTAGTGCCTGTAAATGATGTCATGAGACTGAGTTAAACCCTGGCCACCCTCATCCTGCTCAGTAGAGTGTGCCTGCCCGCCTTGCATCTAGAAAAGCTCTCAGGATTGATCCCACTAGGAATTGGACATTTTAACAGAGGCCAAGCAAGTGGCACAGAGCCAGTCTTGTGTGGGGAAGGGGGTAAGCACAACCCCCCACCCCCTATCACATCAACCCCATTACCCATTATTAGCCTCCACACCCCCATAATCAAGAGATCTACTCTATGCTGGTGATTATGCTGAGTAGACATCTGCAATTGACTCAAGAGCGTTTAGGTTTTATTGGGGCTGACGATGCGTGGACCCCAAAAAATGCTCTCATTTCATTAGCGGTGCATTACCAGAGTTTGGGTTGATGCCAATCTATGGGGAAATGCATTACGTTTAATTTGGCAACATCAGACTCTCAAAGTCTCTCCCAATTATTCACCAGACCATCCCAGTCAGACAACGCTATGGAGACGAGACAGGTAAAACTTTGGGTTTCTTTGTAGATTAGACTCAAATTTTGAAAATGCGTTCGCACGTTCGCAGCTGCTACTCAAACAAATTATGACAATGCACCAGATTTTTATCAAAAGGAAAGGAGGACCAAGGCACTCTTCATATAAGTCATTCAAACGCCTGTATGTATGTATGTATGTATGTATGTATGTATGTATGTATGTATGTATGTATGTATGTATGTATGTATGTATGTATGTATGTATGTATGTATGTATGTATGTATGTGTGTGTGTATGTATGTATGTATGTATGTATGTATATGTGTGTGTGTGTGTGGGGGGGGGTAACTAAATATGGTTCCCAATCAGAGACAATGACTAACACCTGCCTCTGATTGAGAACCATATCAGGCCAAACATAGAAATAGACAAACTAGACATGTAACATAGAATGCCCACTCAGATCACACCCTGACCAAACAAAACATAGAAACATACAAAGCAAACTATGGTCAGGGTGTGGCAAACATGCGAAACAAATAAAGGCATTTTAATGAAAAATATGAATCGTGACTTGGTCCTCCTTTATTTACCAAAGAGCACCTTCTGTCTACAACAATCTACTATTATTTTTTTATACCTTTATTTCACAAGGCAAATCAGATAAGAACAAATTCCTATTTACAATGACTGCCTACCCTGGCCAAACCCTAACACATACAACACTGGGCCAATTGTGCCCATCCCTATGCAACTCACAATCACAGCTGGTTGTGATAAAGCCTGGAATTGAACCAGGGTCTGTAGTGTCACCTCTAGCACTGAGAAGCAGTGCTTTGGACCACTGTGCCATTCAAGAACCGTAGCAGCTTCTGTCTACCAAAACCTACTATTGTGTACCTTAGCAGCTTCTGTCTACAAAAACCTACTATTGTGTACCTTAGCAGCTTCTGTCTACAAAAACCTACTATTGTGTACCTTAGCAGCTTCTGTCTACAAAAACATACCATTGTGTACCTTAGCAGCTTCTGTCTACCAAAACCTACTATTGTGTACCTTAGCAGCTTCTGTCTACAAAAACATACCATTGTGTACCTTAGCAGCTTCTGTCTACCAAAACCTACTATTGTGTACCTTAGCAGCTTCTGTCTACAAAAACATACCATTGTGTACCTTAGCAGCACTTCCCTTCCTTCTCTTTTTTTCTAGACCAGATTTTTAATAGGAAAAACTGGTTTATAGTGGATGTATACCCCCCAAAAAGTGTGTACTGGTATTGTTCTAGAATGAAAGAATGGTTGTTAACCTAACTAAACCTACTGTATATTTCTAGGGCTGCACTGACCACACCACAGGATTCCACTGTGATGAATGTATCCCTGGTTTCTATGGGGACGCTACCAAGGGAACAGCCAATGACTGCCTGCCCTGCGCCTGCCCCCTCAATATCCCATCCAACAAGTATGTCATCACATCTCACATGGAAATAAGTTTATATGACACTTAATCAGAATCCTTATCTAGCCATACTGACCTCTCCCTACCTATAATAAATTTTCATGACTCTAATCCTGTGGGTTTTTTTTTGGGGGGGGGGGGGGTCCACCACCGTGACTGGCGGTGCTGTTGCCTAGATCTGTTGTGTTTCCACCATGTTGAGGTCATTTACTTGTGAACAGGGCCAGAGACAATAGCTCTAGTCAAGCACTGGTAATGGGTGGTAATCCCCTGGTGGCTAGAGTGGAGCGGCGTGCCCCCAGGCCAGGAGCTGAGCAGCTGAGCATTCCTCTACACTAGGCCAAAGTAGCAGAACCAGCGGCTAAAGAAAGCTTCTTCCCCCAGACATTCCAAAAAGGCAGTGCTACCCCACCGTTCCTGCCCTGGGATCCAGTGTCTTCTGAAATAGACTGGCCAGTCATTCCATCAGCCCTCTGTCAGGAACACTGGAACCTATCCCTGACCCAGCCCAACTCTTGCTCTATCTTTGGGATCAGGAGGGGGACAGGAGCTGGACTCTCCCTCTTTTTCAACTCAGTGATGTTGTTGTGTTTATGGGGGACAGAAGGATGGGGTTGTTGATACGTGTTTCTTTTCTTTTTCTTCTACTTCCTGTTTTTCTTACTCAAAAACATCGTAGTTTCAGCCCCACGTGCCATGTGGACCCGCGAGGGGAGCTGATATGTGACCGATGCCAGCCGGGGCACACCGGACCACGCTGTGACAGGTGAGTGCCCAAAGACAAAAGGAAGACGAGTTAACCCTCCTAGACACAGTCAAAACAGTACTACCACAGTCATAACAATACTGCCACAGTCATAACAGTACTACCATAGTCATAGCAATACTACCACAATCATAGCAATACTACCACAGTCATAACAGTACTACCATAGTAATAGCAATACTACCACAGTCATAGCAATACTACCACAGTCATAGCAGTACTACCATAGTCATAGCAATACTACTACAGTCATAACAATATTACCACAGTCATAACAATACTGCCACTGTCATGACAATATTACCACAGTCATAGCAATACTGCCACAGTCATTACAATATTACCACAGTCATAACAATACTACCACAGTCATAACAATACCACCACAGTCATAACAATATTACCACAGTCATAGCAATACTACCACAGTCATAACAATACCACCAGTCATAACAATATTACCACAGTCATAGCAATACTACCACAGTCATAGCAATACTACCACAGTCATAACAATATTACCACAGTCATAACAATACTACCACAGTCATAACAATACTACCACAGTCATAACACAGCTGCATTCCGGTTTACTTTACTCGGTGTGAGAGGTTCAGTGTCCTTTGTTACCTGCTGTTAGGTATTGTTAGATTACCTGTTTCTTCAATGGGTTGTTGACAACTCTCTCTGAGAAATGTGAATGTCTTTTTGTATGTACAGTGTCTTCAGAAAGTATTCAGACCCTTTGAGTTTTTTCACATTTTGTTGCGTTACAGCCTTATTCTAAAATGGATTGAATAAATGTTTTCATCAGCAATCTACACACAATACCCCATGACGGCAAAGGGAAAACAGGTTTTTAGAAATGTTTGCAAATGTATTAAAAATAAAAAACAGAAATACCTTATTTACATACAGTACCAGTCAAAAGTTTGGACACACCTACTCATTCCAGGGTTTTTCTTTGTTTACCATTAACACATATGGAATCATGTAGTAACCAAGAAAGTGTTAAACAAATCAAAATATATTTTCAGTTGTGTTGTGACAAGGTATACAGAAGATAGCCATATTTGGTAAAAGACAAAGTCCATATTATGGCAAGAACAGCTCAAATAAGCAGAGTAATGACAGCCCATCATTAATTTAAGACTTGAAGGTCAGTCAATCCAGAAAATGTCAAGATCTTTGAAAGATTCTTCAAGTGCAGCCGCAAAAACATTCAAGCAGTATGATGAAACTGGCTCTCATGAGGACCGCCACAGGAATGGCAGACTCAGAGTTACCTCTACTGCAGAGGATAAGTTCATTAGAGTTAACTGACCTCAGATTGCAGCCCAAATAAATGCTTCACAGAGTTCATGTAACAGACACCTCAACATCAACTGTTCAGAGGAGACTCCGTGAGTCAGGCCTTCATGGTCGAACTGCTACAAAGAAACCACTACTAAAGGACACCAATAAGAAGAAGAGACTTGCTTGGGCCAAGAAACACAAGCAATGGACATTAGATCAGTGGAAATCTGTCCTTTGGTCATATGAGTCCAAATGTAAGAATTTTGGTTCCAACCCGCCGTGTCTTTGCGGTGAATGGATGATCTCCGCATATGTGGTTCCCACAGTGAAGAATGGAGGAGGTGTGATGGTGTGGGGGTGCTTTGCTGGTGACACTGTCTGTAATTTATTTAGAATTCAAGGCACACTTAACCAGCATGGCTACCACAGCATTCTGCAGCGATACACCATCCCACCAGATGACCTGGCCTCCACAATCATCCAACCTCAACCCCATTGAGATGGTTTGGGATGAGTTGGACTGCAGAGTGAAGGAAAAGCAGTCAACAAGTGCTCAGCATATGTGGGAACTTCTTCAAGACTGTTGGAAAATCATTCCTCATGAAACTGGTTGAGAGAATGCCAAGAGTGTTCAAAGCTGTCATCAAGGCAAAAGGTGGCTACTTTGAGGAAAATAAAATATAACCCTTTTTTGGTTACTACATGATTCCATATGTGTTATTTCATCATTTTGATGTCTTCACTGTTATTCTACAATGTAGAAAATAGTAAAAATAAAGAAAAACTCTTGAATGAGTAGGTGTTTAAACTTTAGACTGGTACTGGAAGACTCGAAATTGAGCTCAGGTGCATCTGTTTCCATAGATCATCCTTGAGATGTTTCTATAACTTGTGGTAAATTCCATTGATTGGACATGATTTGGAAAGAGTGGACTCCAATCAAGTTATAGAAACATCTCAAGGATGATCAAATGGAAACAGGATGCACCTGAGCTCAATTTCATATCTCATAGCAAAGGATCAGAATACTTATGTAAGCTATTTCTGTTTTTTATGTTTAATACATTTGCAAACATTTCTAAAAAACGTTTTTTCCCCCGCTTTGTCATCATGGGGTATTGTGTGTAGATTGCAGACAAAAACATTTATTGAATCCATTTTAGAATAAGGCTGTAACGCGACAAAATGAGGAAAAAGCCAAAGGGTCTACACTTTCCGAATGCACCATAGGTCTATGTTTGGTATGTAATGCTGTGCAAGATGACAGATGTTATCCGCATGAAGAGAGAACTGTGTCAATAGGTTATAGATAGTCCATAATTAGTCTTGTATTTCATTTAATTAAATGGATATCTTCTGATTTTAATTACGCTCATGACTATTGGCAGTTTTAGATTATGTATGGTTCTCACACTGGTGGCTAGTGCATTTTATTGCTTGTTATTCATTGCACATACATTTCAAAAGCAGCCCATATGCCACTGTGGTCTTTTCTGGTTTGTCTGTTCAGTTCGGTCGCCATATGGTACTGTGTGCCTATGAAAGCCACGCATAAAAGTGTGGAGAATACAGATGGGTTTAGTTGATGTTTCAGAGCGGTGGGATCTTTCCCAGAGGCATCGGTAGACAAAGGACCAGACTCTCTGGACCAGCGGAAAGATTGATCACTTAGTAGTCGGTGCCCGCAGTTCTGTTCTGAGGTCTCTTAATTTCATTTGCGACATAAATGCATCAGTCGCTCTCTCTCTCTCTCTCTCTCTCTCTCTCTCTCTCTCTCTCTCTCTCTCTCTCTCTCTCTCTCTCTCTCTCTCTATCTCAGAGACAGAGAGACAGAGGGATGGATTGTTGGTATTTCTACTTGCTGTGTGGTAGGTGTGGGTTTGATGGTAGGCCTTATGGCACTGCTGCAGGGCTTAGAGTCAGAAAACTGCCAAGGGGGTGGGGCGAGGCAACACCCCTCTCTTTGACCCATACCCTCTGACAGATGAAGACAGGCAGCTGTGGGCACGCATGCCATCCCTGTGCTGCGCTGCCTTGCAGATTGCCCACTCTGCTCTTCTCTTGATCTATAAAGCAAGAGGTGGGGTGAGGACGGATTTGGGTTCTGCGGGCCATACGGGGGACAGGAGCTCATTTACGCTACAGACAGACTGGATGGGGCCTCATCTATCATGGCTGCCTGTGAAGGGGGCCCCGGGGCCCGACTTCTCTCCCAGGAGCTCTCTGAGAAATGGTGAAGTGAAGGACATTACAGAGGTTTGCTCTCATAATGTCCCTCTCCACACCTGGACCTACAATACCTCTTTCTAGTCTAGAGAGTGAACTGAACTCTGGAATTGGAGCACTGTCTGCCTGATAACAAGTGCCCTGCTGCAGCACCAAGGAGGGTTAGTTGGTAATAATAGCTTTCTCTTCAGCGCCGTCAAACTACTGCAATTCCTGGAAAAAATTGGCAGTCGGAGTTAAAAGAGGCGCGTGAAGAGGCCTCTCCCTCCCTGGGAAGCCGTTCTGCAGGGGCCAGGAGTACATTCTCCCAATCAAGTGCAGAGTTTCTAGTAATAAGATTATTGATTTGGGAAGAAGAGTCTATCCTGAGGAATCAGCCAACTAGAGCAGGGAAAGAGGTTTCACTTCACATTTTCTGGAAGCTGATCTGAGTGGCCAGGCGAACAGAGGGAAGCTGTCTATGAGAATACACAACATAAGCTTGGCTGATGGAAAGATAGATAGAAACAGACTCTGCTTTCGATTGATAGACACAGACCTCCAATCCTGTGCCTATTCTCTATCTGAGCCTCTGAGCTCCTTGAAACATATTAGCGTTTACGTTTAGTTTGGCAGCGAGTGGGCATGGATATCTGATCCACAAGGGCCTGACAGATAGAGCAGGGTGCGTTGCCAGGCTGGGGTGAGAATGTTTCCTGTTTTAAAGGCGTCTGCTTGGAGCCAAGAGGAAAAGCTGCAGATGTATTTATAGATAAGGGAAGGCAGACACCTGGTGGGAGACATCAGTGTTAAAGACGGATCCTTCTTGTCTGTCCGAGAGAGCAGGGCGGCCAGGCTGCCAGGGAGAGTTCATGGGTGTGTAAATAAATCAGATGGCACATTTGGTCAAGAATAGCGCCCTCACCCTCACCCAGTCAGGAACCACAGACCCAACTGAACTGGACTGAGTTGGATGTGGGTAATAGGATTTTTCTTAGCGGATATGCTATGCCATGCCCACGGATGATAGTTTTTTCTCTGCAATGAGCCTGGATCTGAGTACCTCCCTGACTATTTCTAGAACTCAAACACATTCTAACCATTCTGATTGGTCCTAGAAACCAATGGGTTGCTGCACCAGAGTCAGAACTCACATGGGGAAAGCTTCCTTTTAGAAATGCATAATTGGCTTTGATACTGATTGGTTAAAGATGATTAAATCGATGATGACTTTGTTTCGTACACCAGCCCTTGTTTTGACGTCACCACAAACGACTTCACCGACGGCAGTCTCAGACTGAAGTATGTAGTGAACATAGAGCAGTGGAAGAATTCAGTTTGAGTCAGGGAAATACAGAATATACAGTAGGCCTATCTCAGAGTTGGGCAACATACAGCCCGGGGTGGTGGGGGGATTATTATTTTGGGTTAAAAAACACTCCAGGTCACTCTTGAATGGCTAAAACTAGATAGAAAGGATGTTGAAATTATAATGGACCTATATATTTATATACATAATAATGGACCTATATATTTATATACATAATAATGGACCTATATATTTATATACATTATAAGGGACCTATATATTTATATAAATTATAATGGATCTATATAGTGTCACGCCTTGGTCTTAGTATTTTGTGTTTTAGTTAATTAGTTGGTCAGGCCAGGGTGTGACATGGGTTTATGTTATTGTGTTGTCGTATTGGGGTTTTTGTAGGCATTGGGATTGTGGTTGATTAGGGGTGTGTTTAGTTTAGGTTTGGCTGCCTGAGGCAGTTCTCAATCAGAGTCAGGTGATTCTTGTTGTCTCTGATAGGGAACTGTATTTAGGTAGCCTGGGTTTCACTGTGTATTTCGTGGGTGATTGTTCCTGTCTCTGTGTTAGTGTTCACCAGACAGGCTGTATAGGTTTTTTCACATTCCGTTTGTTGTTTTTGTATTTATAAGTTATTTCATGTATCGTCATTTGTTTCATTAAAAAACATGAGTAACCAACACGCTGCATTTCGGTCCGACTCTCTTTCGACAAACGAAGAACGTCGTTACAGAATCACCCACCACACACGGACCGAGCAGCGTGTTAACAGGCAGGAGCCACAGAAGAGGCAACAGAAGCAGCTTCAGTGGGAGAGGCTGCACCACTTGGAGAATTGGACATGGGAGGAAGAACTGGACGGAAAAGGACCCTGTGCTCAGCCTGGTGAATATCGTCGCCCCAAGGAGGAACTAGAGGCGGATAAAGCGGAGAGGCGCTGGTATGAAGAGGCAGCAAGGCGACGTGGATGGAAGCCCGGGAATCAGCCCCAAAAATGTATTGGGGGGGCTTACAGGGAGTATGGCTACGCCAGGTAGGAGACCTGCGCAAACTCCCTGTGCTTACCGGGGGGCTAGAGAGACCGAGCAGGCACCGTGTTATGCAGTGGTGCGCACGGTGTCCCCAGTGCGGGTGCATAGCCCGGTGCGGTATATTTCAGCTCCGCGTATCGGCCGGGCTAGATTGAGCATCGAGCCAAATGCCATGAAGCCGGCTCTACGCATCTGGTCCCCAGTGCGTCTCCTTGGGCCGGCTTACATGGCACCAGCCTTGCGCTCGGTGTCTCTGGTTCGCCTACATAGCCCAGTGCGGGCTATTCCACCTCGCCGCACTGGCAGGGCGACCGAGAGTATTCAACCGGGCTCGGTGCTCAAGAGCTCCAGTGCGCCTGCACGGTCCGGTCTATCCAGTACCACCTCCACACCCCAGCCCTCCGGTAGCAGCTCCCCGCACCAGGCTTCCTGTGCGTGTCCTCGGCCCAATACCACCAGTGCCAGCACCACGCATCAGGCCTACAGTGCGCCTCGCCTCTCCTGCGCTGTCGGAGCCTTTCACCTCTCCTGCGCTGCCGGAGCCTCCCGCCTGTTCAGCGCTTCTAGAGCCTTCCTCCTCTACAGCGCTGCCGGAGCCTCCTGCCTGTTCGGAGCAGCCTGAGCTGCCAGTCTGCATGGAGCAGCCAGAGCTGCCAGTCTGCATGGAGCAGCTAGAGCTGCCAGTCTGCATGGAGCAGCCAGAGCTGTCAGTGTGCTTGGAGCAGCCAGAGCTGCCAGTCTGCAAGGAGCTGTCAGCCTGCATGGAGCAGTCAGAGCTGTCAGCCTGCATGGAGCAGTCAGAGCTGTCAGTCTGCATGGAGCAGCCAGAGCTGTCAGTCTGCATGGAGCAGCTAGAGCTGCCAGTCGGCATGGAGCAGCCAGAGCTGTCAGTCTGCTTGGAGCAGCCAGAGCTGCCAGTCTGCAAGGAGCTGCCAGTCTGCATGGAGCTGCCAGTCTGCAAGGAGCTGCCAGTCTGCAAGGAGCTCCCAGTCTGCATGGAGCAGCTAGAGCTGCCAGTCTGCATGGAGCAGCTAGAGCTGTCAGTCTGCATGGAGCAGCCAGAGCTGTCAGTCTGCTTGGAGCAGCCAGAGCTGCCAGTCTGCATGGAGCTGCCAGTCTGCAAGGAGCTGCCAGTCGGCAAGGAGCTGCCAAAGCTGTTAGTCTGCATGGAACAGTCAGAGCTGCCAGTCTGCAAGGAGCTCCCAGTCTGCATGGAGCAGCTAGAGCTGCCAGTCTGCATGGAGCAGCTAGAGCTGTCAGTCTGCATGGAGCAGCCAGAGCTGTCAGTCTGCTTGGAGCAGCCAGAGCTGCCAGTCTGCAAGGAGCTGCCAGTCGGCAAGGAGCTGCCAAAGCTGTTAGTCTGCATGGAACAGTCAGAGCTGTCAGTCTGCAAGAAGCCGCCAGAGCTGTCAATCAGCATGGAGCAGCCAGAGCCGTCAGTCAGCATGAAGCTGCCAGGATCCGCCAGTCAGCCAGACTCTTCCAGATCCGCCAGTCAGCCAGACTCTTCCAGATCCGCCAGTCAGCCAGACTCTTCCAGATCCGCCAGTCAGCCAGACTCTTCCAGATCCGCCAGTCAGCCAGACTCTTCCAGATCAGCCAGTCAGCCAGACTCTTCCAGATCCGCCAGTCAGCCAGACTCTTCCAGATCCGCCAGTCAGCCAGACTCTTCCAGATCCGCCAGTCAGCCAGACTCTTCCAGATCTGCCAGTCAGCCAGACTCTTCCAGATCTGCCAGTCAACCAGACTCTTCCAGATCCGCCAGTCAGCCAGACTCTTCCAGATCTGCCAGTCAACCAGAATCTTCCAGATCTGCTAGTCAACCAGACTCTTCCAGATCTGCTAGTCAACCAGACTCTTCCAGATCTGCTAGTCAACCAGACTCTTCCAGATCCGCCAGTCAGCCAGGATCTGCCAGAACTGCCAGCCAGCCAGGATCTGCCGGATTTAACTGCCTGGCTGGGCTTCCTCTCAGTGCTGGGCTGCCCCTCAGTCCCGAGCTGCCCCTCAGTCCCGAGCTTCCCCTCAGTCCCGAGCTTCCCCTCAGTCCCGAGCTGCTTCAGTCCCGAGCTGCCCCTCAGTCCCGAGCTGCCCCTCAGTCACGAGCTACTCCTCAGTTCAGTGGGGTTCTGGGTGAGGACTATTAGGCCATGGTCAGCGGCGAGGGTGGATTATCCCAGGACGCGAAGGGGAGGAACTAAGACATTTATGGAGTGGGGTCCACGTTCATGAGCCGGAACCGGCACCATGGACAGACGCCCACCCGGACCCTCCCTATGGTTTTGAGGTGCGTCCGGGAGTCCGCACCTTAGGGGGGGGGGGGTTCTGTCACGCCTTGGTCTTAGTATTTTGTGTTTTAGTTAATTAGTTGGTCAGGCCAGGGTGTGACATGGGTTTATGTTATTGTGTTGTCGTATTGGGGTTTTTGTAGGCATTGGGATTGTGGTTGATTAGGGGTGTGTTTAGTTTAGGTTTGGCTGCCTGAGGCGGTTCTCAATCAGAGTCAGGTGATTCTTGTTGTCTCTGATGGGGAACCGTATTTAGGTAGCCTGGGTTTCACTGTGTATTTCGTGGTGATTGTTCCTGTCTCTGTGTTAGTGTTCACCAGACAGGCTGTATAGGTTTTTTCACGTTCCGTTGTTTTTGTATTTATAAGTTATTTCATGTATCGTCATTTGTTTCATTAAAAAACATGAGTAACCAACATGCTGCATTTCGGTCCGACTCTCTTTCGACAAACGAAGAACGTCGTTACATATATTTATATACATTATAATGGACCTATATATTTATATACATTATAATGGACCTATATATTTATATAAATTATAATGTATCTATATATTAATATAATTTATAATGTACCTATATATTTATATACATTATAATGGACCTATATATTTATATAAATTATAATGTATTTATATATTTCTATAATTTATAATTGACCTATATATTTATATAAATTATAACGGACCTATATATTTATATACATTATAATGGACCTATATATTTATATACATTATAATGTATCTATATATTTATATAAATTATAACGGACCTATATATTTATATAAATTATAATGTACCTATATATTTATATACATTATAATGGACCTATATATTTGTATAAATTATATAATGTGTCTAAATATTTATATAATTTATAATTGACCTATATATTTATAGAAATTATAACGGACCTATATATTTTCAAATAACTGCCCTTTTTCTGGCCCGCAAATTGCTTTTGACTAACAAATCGTTCAGTGAAAATAAAAAACTTATCCCAATGTGGCCCTTGAGCCAAAATGATTGCCCACCTCTGGCCTATCTATATAATCAGATCAGGGTGGATTATATACTGGATGACATCTTTATAATCATATTCTATATAATTGGTAAGAAAGGTTCATTTTACATTTTATATTTCCCTATTTTTACTCATTACAAAAGAAAAAGCTCACTGCTTAACGTATGGCTGTGGTGTAGCGTCCTAGCCATCTGGGTCCATGTAAACAGTAGAATGGTTATTATGCATAAAGTTACAAGTGTACAGAGAAATAAACTGTGTATACAAAACATTAGGAACACCTGCTCTTTCCATGACATAGACTGACCAGGTGAATTCAGGTGAAAGCTATGATCCCTTATTGATGTCACCTGTTAAATCCACTTCAAACAGTGTAGATGAAGGGGGGAAGACAGGTTAAATAAGGATTTTTAAGCCTTGAGACAATTGAGACATGGATTGTGTATGTGTGCCATTCAGTGGGTGAATGGGCGAGACAAAATATTTAAGTGCCTTTGAACAGGGGAATGGTAGAAGGTGCCAGGGGCACATGTTTGAGTGTGTCAAGAACTGCAACACTGCTGGGTTTTTCACGCTCAGTTTCCAGTTTGTATCAAGAATGGTCCAACACTCAAAGTACATCCTGCCAACTTGACACAACTGTGGGAAGCATTGGAGTCAACATGGGCCAGCATCACTGTGGAACGCTTTCAACACCTTGTAGAGTCAGCCCATGCCCCGACGAATTGAGGCTGTTCCCGAGGCAAGAGGGGTCCAACTCAATTTTAGGAAGCTGTTCCTAATGTTTGGTACACTCAGTATACTTGTGCAGTGTAAAGTTTGCATGCATAGAATCTCAGCACCCAGACTATGTAACGTGTACGCTGGGTAGTCGGGAAGCAAGTTCAGAGAGTGTATTTAATAAATACAATGAATATCGAGCAAAAACAAGAAACACAGGTAGCGTACAGACATGAACACTGGAACAGAAACGATAAGACCTAGGGAAAGAACCAAAGGGACTGACATATATAGGGAAGGTAAACAGGCAGGTGATGGAGTCCAGGTGAGTCTAATGAGGCACTAATGCACGGACCGATGGTGACAGGTGTGCGTAATAATGAGCAGCCTGGTGACCTCGAGTGCCGGATAGAGGGAGTATACGTGACAGACTTGTATGAAATGTGTTGATCAGGACCAGTGCAAATTATACCGTGACCTCCTATAAGTTTACACGCTTTTGCATGGACAAAATGTTTTGATAGGCTAATGTTACTTGATGAAGACATGCTGTTATAGCAGCTCTGTGCTTTTCTCTTGAAGCTAAAATGTAGCCTAATGTGTGTAGCCTACAGACAAGAATTGAAACCCTTTAATTTTCTGCACATAGGCCTTCATGCTTGTGAACTGTTGCATTATTCAAGAGTGCCATATGGTTTGGCTGTGTTATTCAATAGTGTAATATGTTTTTGTTGAATAGTTTGTGCTTACTGTCTAGTGGCTACTGTGATATTTATGGTCAATTTGAGCTTCGGACCAAGAATGTTGTTTTGCCAGACACAACGAAAGGTAAGGCAAGGCCATACTGTGAATTGAAAAGTAGAATTCTCTTTTGTCACCCGGCTCCTCCGACTCTCCTTACCTTGTAGTGGGAATAGGGATGATGACAGCTTCTTGAATCTCTCAATCAATCAGAGATCATTGCAGCTGGCAGGCAGCATTGCCGCAAAAAAAATATGCTGGCTCTTAGATGGCAATCACCTCACTCTCTCCCAATTTGCCAGTGGGTGCAGTTATTATTAGATGTTATAACATTAGAATTGTCGACCTCGAGAATGAATGGTGCTCGTCAAGGAACAATTGAGGCCTGGACAAATGTACTTGACTCTAAAGAATAATCTCAGCTAAAGCCCAACACATACACTGAACAAAAATACGGTGGTGGAAAAAGTACCCAATTGTCAAAAGTAAAGATACCTTAATGAAAAATGAGTAAAAGTATTTGGTTTTAAATATACTTAAGTATCAAAACTAAAAGTATAAAAGTATAAAGTATAAAACATTTCAAATTGCTTATATTAAGCAAACCAGATGGAACATTTTAATTTTATTTACAGATAGCCAGGGGCACACTACAACACGCAGACATAATTTACAAACAAAGCATTTGTGTTTAGTGAGTCCTCCAGATCAGAGGCAGTAGGGATGACCAGGGATGTTATTTTGATAAGTGCGTGAGTTTAACCATTTTCCTGTCCTGCTCTGTATTCAAAATGTAACAAATACTTTTGGGTGCTCTGGATCAACATGTACAACTGCCAATATCCAGCAACTTCACACAGCCATTGAAGAGGAGTGGAACAACATTTCACAGGCCACAATCAACAACCTGATCAACTCTATGCAAAGGAGATGTGTCGCGCTGCATGAGGCGAATGGTGGTCACACCAGATACTGTCTGGTTTTCTGATCCACGCCTCTACCTTTTTTTAAGGTATCTGTGACCAACAGATGCATACAGTGGTTCCTCCTTTAAAAGTTGCGTCATACTGCAGCACACCTTGCAGGCTGCTGCAGCATTCTGTGGCACGTTATCTAATTATCAGCCATTTTTTCTGTTAATGCAAGTTTATGCTAGTTTGACCAACAGAGGGCATCTTTGAGAAGCATTTGATAGTCCTCCATATTGGCATTACCAGAGAATTTTTAAAACATTTTTTTAACATAACATAATATATGAGATTGATTTTTTAGAAATTTGGTTTAATTAATTGTATTAATATTATGGTGTTTCTATTCCAAGAAAAACAAAAACCCTCAGGGTTTCCGTTAGGATGGAATGGAAAATATGGTGCTGTACAGCATGACAGTCGAGAGTAGGCTACAGCATAAGTGGATTGGAGGATTCTAAATTAATATCTAAGGGGCATAACATTTCCACACCCTAATTGTAGTGCAACCAAACTTTCAGTTGAGTGTATTTGCTCTTTGTCTTCTCTACTGGAAGTTGATGCTGTTGCTATGCAACCTCTTGCTAGCTAGTTAGCATAACAAACCATAAGTTAGAGATTTTTCGACTTTGGGTGTGTTCTTAAATTCAATCTGGAGTGGCTGCATTTATGAGCGTTGTCAAATTGTCCGTTTGTAAATTTGTAAACAGACCGTTTTGCTCTCGGAGCGCACACAGGACGTTCGGGCCGGGGAGTAGGGTTGATTTGAGCGTTCTGGCCTTACAACTGCAGTCAAGCACTCAAGCTAACGTTGGCTAGCTTGCTAGCTACTTCCAGACACAAATGAGACCACTCTGACCATTTTACTCACCCTAGCAGAGCTGGTTAGGCAGTTTTCGTGTTAACCAGAGCGTTGTTCACTCTAACTGTACTGCTGGAAACAATTTAATTACACTTTTTGCCAACGTTTACTGACACCGGCCATATTCAACGGGCGTTGAGCGCTTATAAATTCATTATTCTGCGTTCTGGTACACTCAGGCGAGAGTGCTCTGAAATCGGAGTAGATAGCCAGTGTGGATTTACGAAAGCACCCGAATGTCCATTGAGAACGCACAACATGACTATATTCCCAGTCATGCGACGTCAATAGATTAGGTCCTAATTTTTTTCTTCAATTCTTCAATTGACTGATTTCCTTAAATGTAAACTGTTACTCAGTAAAATATTTTGAATTTTTCATATCTTTGTTCAGTATACAAATATACAATCTAGAACACTTAACACATACAAACTATATATACAGTATATACCTATTTTCATAATATATATACTTTCCTTCCCATGGGGAAGGGGTGTTATTAAGAGGGGGATGGATTTAAAAGCAACCTTGGATGTTTAGGGGGCGAAAGGTGGTGGTGGGTGGTTGTGGTTGGATGGAGACATGTTGGATGGGTGTGGTTGGGGAAATGGGATAGGATGTTACGGGTGGAGGCTCTTTCTTTTCAGATTCCAAAGTAAAGTGATTCAATAATTTGTACTTATTTACATTTTGCATGTTTGGTCATGATATCTGCATTAGTGCTGTCTCCTCCCCAAGACACCCACTTGATGGTTGAAATTAAATTACAGACACGTACTCACTGTTCCACGCCACTGGCTCCTTCTCACATAAGACAGTCAGAAGCAATAACATATTAAATTAATAAGTCTCCGGCGACTAAAGGAATCCGCTGTGCATGATATGGAATGATTACTTTTCCCATTTGCTATCATGCAGATAGAAGGGCGGTGTGGAGATAAGAATTGTAGCAACCATTTAACAAGAAGGCACTAGAATGTATATCTTTATCAGGGCAGAACACGACTTGCTTCTGAGGAGATATGTGGCGGGAAAAGCAGGACAGTGCAGATAAGAGTTGGTAGGGGGAATAGCGATATTTTCTGTGGCTTCGCGCGTTTGCCTTTTCAGATTCTTTCTCTGTGTTTTGACTGCCAATGATACTGTCCACTGCTCCCTTATTGGTCCCACTGAATATGTGAATTATACACAAACTAAGTGTTCATGTTTGAAAAGGCAATTTCATAATTGAAGCCAGTTTCATCGTTGAAGTAATTTTAGTGAAACACTGAAGTGTCCGTGATATACAGCTGTGCATGCTGGGTGTGATCGCTTTTTATCCAGTTTCACTGAGACATTTAGCCTTCTAGTGACTTGAAAAAGAACAGAGGCACAGTGACCATATGTCCATTTCTGTAATTTATACTGTGACTCCCCTCATGGGAAACACATTCTCTTCATAGCTGAGCAGTGATCATTCAGTCCACTACGTACCATACCCTCGCTCCTTCCTGCTCAAATTAGTCATGATAGGGCTATATTGTAACTAGGGACTGCGGTTATTCCTGGTCAAGACACAAGGTCAGGAAAGAAAAAAACTTGCCCAGAGTTTCTCTTGGTCATGTCGTACAGTATGGTAAGGTAAAACTCAGGGCCCTAGCCATGAGTCATGATTTCCCTCTTCCTCTCTGGTCACTGTAGGTGCTCGAATGGCTACTTTGGTCAGCCGACGGTTAAGGGAGGCTCGTGCCAGCTCTGCCAGTGTAACGGTAACCTGGACCTGGCCTCACCGCGGAGCTGCGACCCCATCACCGGCTCCTGTCTGAGGTGTCGGGATGGCTACGGGGGAACCACCTGCGACACCTGCGCCGAGGGGTTCTACGGGGACGCCATCAAGGCCAAAAACTGCCAACGTGAGTATAAGAAGTACATGAGTATCAGAGCCTGCAGTACGTTAAAGCCCCTGTCCCTGTCTGAGTCTCCTTTGAAGAGTGGAGTGTTGCTGTAATGTTATGCGAGCGCTGCCTGTCTGCCTGCCTGCCTGACAGACAGCCTGCATGCCAGATGTGGCGGTGTCTTTGAAAATGTTTGGCTTTGAGAATATGAGAATGTGTGCAGATGGTGACTGTCTGTGTAAATCCACATAAACAACCTGTGTTGACTTGCAAACTTCAATGCTCACCCCATAAAAGTTTATAATTCATCTGCCTTTCTGTTCTCAGCTGTACAGTCTGCGACGTTGACAATGTTTGGATGAAGATAACTAATTAGTCTCAGTTTACCAAAACGACCCATTTGACGATGATGCCAAGATAATTAAAAATGCATTACAGCTCATCACGGCTCATAGCCAAATTAATTCCTGATTTATAACTCTTGATATACAGCTGCGATAAAGACGACAAAGAAATGATCGAGGTATTGGTAGTGATTGACAGTACATTAAGACTATAGACTGGTAAAGCACAATAGTTAAACATGCAGCTAATGCCTCTATAGACTTCTACAATAGAATGGAATAGCTGCCTTCATCTGCAGTGATAAAAGTCAGGTGCACTACTTCCGTTTGAATGAAATCTGTCGAACGAAAAAAGTAGGTTGGTGAGAAGAAGTCGATTTTCGCTGA
Source organism: Oncorhynchus masou masou (assembly GCF_036934945.1). Taxonomy (NCBI): domain Eukaryota; kingdom Metazoa; phylum Chordata; class Actinopteri; order Salmoniformes; family Salmonidae; genus Oncorhynchus; species Oncorhynchus masou. The sequence continues at coordinate 15,641,133 of NC_088227.1, forward strand.
CTTAGTCTGGCTGTCCTAACTGATTATTGTGGTGGTGGGGCATTTTGGGCGGAGATGGAGTAATCAACATTAGGAATGCAGAAACAGGGCCGTCGTTGATGGAAATTGCCTATGCTATCACGGAGGCAGGGAAAACAAGTTGATGATCATTGTCACAGATCTCTGCAACTTAATGTGGCTGACGCACAGTGTAAATCTTGTTGCTGGTTTCAGTGTGCCATGAAACCATCAACCCGACTCGTTCTCTCTTTCTCTCAGACAGCCCGAATTAAAAACTTGACCCACTTTAGATCCCATCTGGACTCCATGCTGTCAGGGTGAGAAAGGGAGTCTTACAACTCATACTCATTCCAACCTGTTAAACATTGAATAAATGCAGGCATTTTTAAACCTTACGTGGGCGATTGAGCACAGTACAAAGACAGAAAAAAACAGCAAATGTCCCCTCCAACCAGTCCTATAGGAAACCATCTGTGCCTGTGTTTTCTCTTGCAGATCACTAGGACTTTTTAAAGTAAATAATGAGCCGGTTATACAATGCAAATGTGTTCCTGTGTCTAGCGGTTGGATTTGCGTACTCTGTATGAGTTGATGACAATAGACAGTAGTACTGCACAGCAATAGGACCGAAGAGAACAAGAGGATATAGTTGTACTGTACAGTACATACCCTTATCTGAGAGGGCCTTGTTGGGGCTGAACTTAGACTGATCCTTGTTATTCTAAATCTGATTCATTCAACTGATACCCCTCCTCTCCTCCCCACCCCTCTCATTGGTCTACAGATTGCCAGTGTCACAACAATGGCTCTGTGTCGGAGGTCTGCCACCAGGAGAATGGGCAATGCCCATGCAAGCAGCATGTGGTGGGACGGCAGTGTGACGAGTGCATGGTAGGTCACCAAAGTATCAGCTGTCATTCTGAATCTTGTCAATTCGGTCACTATGTCATTTTATCATTGGGATACCCATAAAAAGGTGGACAATCTATGGGGACATTTCAAATCAGTTACTGCGTCAGATACTGTTGATTAGTAATGCTGCTGTCTGAAGTTGAACCAATTTTTCACTCCGGTGTTTGGTTTCACAAATATATTGTCATCTAAATATTTCCCAAAGTTTTAGGGTGACGACCTCATTTATACTCAGTACCTCAGACATTCACAGATAACTAACTTCCTGCCCCTCACTGCTCCTGGTGAATGAAGCCCAATTGTTGGTGGGATGCAGAGGAGCAGGTGTGTAAGCCGTGCTCCTGCAGCCGTACAGGGGCCATGTCCCAGCGCTGCGACTTGGAGGGACGTTGTATCTGTAAGCCCGGCTTCGTGGGCCATCGCTGCGACCTGGGTCGCCAGGGTTACGAGCGTCGGGAGACGCGCAGGCCAATAGAGAGGGTCCGGCTGCAGCAGGTCCAGCGCTGGGGCTCGTCCCGCTCTGGGGGCTGTCCCAGGGCAGCCTACCGCACCTCAGTGGTAAAGACAGTAAAGATTTGCAGCACTGAGTGTTTTAGTGTGTTAGTTTGCTGTGATGCATCCCAAGCCTGCCCAGCCAACCACCCACCAACCCATTCGCCGACCACCCATCCACCCACCAACCAACCAAGCCTGCCCAACCAACCCACAGGGTCCATAGTTATAATTCTGCCTCACCTAGCCACGACGAACATGTCCATCCCAGACCCTGACTATATGTGACTGCAACCTGACCCCACTTCAAACCTGACCATATAGGCCTTCTCTGACCGACCACAACTGACCACTCATCATCTTCCGAACAGAACAGATCTGATGTGTACTGGCTGGACCACAGCATGACTCTAACCTGACCTGAGCTGACATGACACATTGCCTGGTCAGCAGTAAGCCTCTGACCTTAATGACTGTATGTGAAACAGCCTGTCGCTCCACTCTTCTTAGCCTCTGCTTTCTGCTCAGGTTTCACCTGGACCTGTCACTTAGTAGCCTTGTGTGATACAGGCTGCACATACTAATGCGTATTTTAATTGAGCTAGAATTGTACGTATATGAACTATTATGTACTGTATGTAAATATCCATATACTGGTTGCAGATAAGGAATAGGTGCAGAACAGCATTCTTTAGATATACAGATGTAGGATCTTAATTTGACCCATATTGTCGCAGCAAAATAATCCTTCAGCAACAGGATTTGAACATTTAGTCCATAACATGAAAAGTGAAATACTATTAATATAATTGTGTGTTATTGCAGGTTTTTAGTGAATTTGTGTAAATCACAAAGCTCATCTGCATTTTCTGCAGGTGCATGAATGCAATTCTCAGCAGCAAAAGAGTGATCCAATTAAGATCCTACGTTTGTACTGTGCAGCTAGATGTAATTGTAAATCCTTGAGGTGTTGAAGACAAATGTAATGCACAGTGTGATTAAGTCAGATAGTAATCTACATTGTAAAGAGGTGATTGAGGATTCTTGGAAATATCCAGCCCCCACTAGACCCTTCAATTGATGTGAGACCTCTTCATAAGTTGTTGTTCTATAATATTGCCCACTTATCAAGCCAGCCCTTTACGTTGTGATAGTTACTTATTCAGCCTTTCTTACGGCATTCATCTTAATTGAACTCTTATTTAAAAGTTCAGTTTTTTCACCTTGGTCAGCGGCAGTGTTCGGGAAGCTACTCTGAAAATATTGTGTACCAAGCTACCAATTACTTCACACTAAAGACACACTAAAGCTACCCTAAAGGGAAACATGGTTTACTTACCTTAAGTTACTTTGATAAAAAGTAGTTTGCTCCAAACTACTTAATGAAAAATTATCATATGTAAATCTGAAATGTCATAGACTACAAATTGCAAGAACAGATCACTATAGTATATTATGTTAACCAAATGTGTAATTTAACCTACTAAACACAAAAATTAGGTTTCAAGTGAGAATTAGCCAAGGCAATGATTGCCTACTTCACTCATATTGTGTGCAACGCTAACACACCAGGCTGGAACCACGCTATACACAACCACATTACACACAACCACGCTACACACAACCACGCTACACACAACCACGCTACACACAACCACGCTACACACAAACACGCTACACATACACGCATTTTTCTTTAGCTGTGCTGACAAGAGTAAGCAGGCACTTCTCACACACAGACGTCAGTCATCCCTAACACAACACCTGGATGCTGCTCAGGCGCCAACCGCTCTCTGTCAATCAATCAGCCATCCATTTCCACTCCCGCCTCTGAGACAGCTGGATCCACATGGGTTGGTGGAAGCATCCCACCAGGACTCCCAGCACCCCCAGAGAGAGCTCCCCGGAGGGGGAGGGGGGTAGTCTGGGGGAGAGGCCCAGGGATGTGTGCTACCTCTCACCGTCACCATTCCTTCCTGTTGAAGGAAGAATAATGCAAATTGCCAGCCAGGCAGGAGCTGTTGGCTCCTCATATAATCAGATTCATATCGAACCATCTGTCTCTGGCTGCCTCCTTTCCCCGTCGCCTCGCCATCTATAGCTACAATTCCCATTTACTTATTCACCACGTTGCTGCATTTATAGTGAGACATGGGCATTTCCTCTGCCCAACGCACGGAGAAATTAGTTTATATTAGATTATGTTTTGGACTTCTAATATGTTGTATATCCTCACCATCAATTGAATTGTTACTATTGTTACTACGGTTCAAATAATGTTTTCTCGTACAGAGACGTTATTGTATGCTGTGTGTCCTTGAAAACTTAGTCTGAAGTATTGAGCTGTGTGTTTTACAGTGTTTGCGGTGTGTCACTGTGTGCTGTACCTGTTTGCTGTGGTAATAGCACCCTATGTCTGTCTATGACAGCTCTCTGGAGTCCCTGAATGACCTCAGTATCTCTGTGCTGCCTCCCAGCCCCAGACTTACGGCATTCAGTCCGCTGGAGTCTGTGCCCCCTGCAACTGTAACTCCTTTGGGTCCAAGTCCTTTGACTGTGACGAGTCGGGCCAGTGCCGGTGCCAACCTGGTGTCACTGGGCCCAAGTGTGACCGATGCGCTCCGGGACACTTCAACTTCCAGGAGGGTGGCTGCGCACGTAAGAACTGACTGCCATCTAACTGATTGATGTCTGCAAATAACTTTTGGTCAATACAATACATGAATATATCTTATTTAGATTTGTTTACCGCTTTCCTTGATGTTAAATGTGGATGACCTCAAACCAAAAAGGGTATTTACTCTCTTCCAGGTTTAATGGAAAGTTGTGGTGCTGAGCCTATTCTGCTGTTTTGAGTAGAGTTTGTTTTTCCTGCCCCTTTCCCAGCGTGCCAGTGTGCCCATGTGGGGAATAATTGCGACGCCAACACAGGACAGTGCGTCTGCCCTCCCAACACCGTGGGGGAGAGATGTGACAAATGTGCCCCCAATCACTGGGGTCATGATATCATGGCGGGCTGCAAGGTACACCTTACTTCACCTCATCTCACGCCACTCCCCTCCAAACTAGTCCTGTCTGGCTCTTTCCTGGAGTTAGGCCTATTCTTTTGTTGATAAAAAAAATGCTCATTAAAAAGGTTTAGCAAAATAACTTCAACTTTTATAGTACGGAACATTCACAAAATAGAAATTAAAACCGCACAGAAGTGCTTTGAGATTTAATGGAGAAACACATCATGGGATTACTGCTGTGACGATATGTATAATTGTATAATTAATTTTGCAGCCAATGTTTTAACCTGCTTTTGTGGAAGGTCTGTGGAATGTTTACTATGTGAAGCCGATGGATTAACCCTTTGTGACTGGGTATTGATGAATATAATGGTACGTTGATTTTGAATAGTTGACCATCTCCTCCACAGGCCTGTGGCTGTAACCAGGTGGGCTCAGTGACGCAGCAGTGTAACCCCAACACCGGCTGTTGCATGTGCCGGGACCAGTTCCAGGGAGAGAAGTGCAGCGAGTGTAAACTGGGCTACCGGGACTTCCCACAATGCATTTCCTGCAAATGCAACGTGGCAGGTTCAGACAGCCAGACCTGTGATGCAGACCAGGATGTGTGCGCCTGTGCAGACAGGACTGGACAATGCAGCTGCAAGGTAACCCACAACCATCAGTTGATTGAGGTCTACTCTATTTACTATCTATCTATTCTCATCTAGAATATTCATAGGATGCTGTGTCAAGTGATTGCATCAGACCTCTCCAAATAAGTGACGACAAGAAACTACAATGAAATTCTCCCAGAAGAAACCAAAGCCAGCTCTCCAGGCACCTCCCTGATGCCTAGCCAGCACTGACTTAATTCAAGTAGCTTTCACTGCCAGTTTCACATTTTCAACTTGGAGTTACATAGCGTAACTAGGCCTGTATTTTCTAAGCCTCACTGCAACTACCTGGAAATGTCCCATTAGAATGACTAAGGCAGATTGCTCCATATAGCCTGTGTTTCAACAGCAGCACTCTAGCTCTCCGTACCTTCCCTATCTGGGCTCAGCATAGGGGCCTGTCGCCATCCTCTGCCTGGTTGCCAGCATCGAACAAACCCGGAGCCAGGCAAACAAAACCCAGGCAGGCAGGGTAGCGTCTGTGTGGGGGAGGAAGTGTGAGATGGAAATAGACCTGACGTGGGGGGAAGGCATTCAGATTAGCTAGCGCCAGGCAGGCAGGCAGGCGTCGCCATCCCCGACTCCGTGCCTCACAGTGACAGTGCTGTGACATTGTGACAGGCTGTCACATAGGGGCCACCTATGAGAGGTGATGACTCTCATTAACACACAGAGAGAGAGAGAGAGAGAGAGAGAGAGAGAGAGAGAGATCCAGTAAAAAGCCACTGTCTACTCTGAAGTAAGGTGACACATGCAGAAGAGATGATTGTTGTTGTTGGGTCTCTTGTTGTACTGTTGTGTGTGTGTGTGCGTCTTCCCTCGCTGGATGTTTATTTTAGACTACTGGAATGGAAGGATAGAGATAAGAGGTTGATGGGTGTAGGGATGTTAGTGATGGGGGTGACTGGAGGGGTGATGGACACGGTGATGGGGTGGCGTGGCTCTGTATGTTCCATGAAGCCAAGGCAATAGAATTTCTGGCATCCTTAGCATCCTCCTTAAAGTTAAACCCACAGACTGGTGTGTAAACAAAGCGTTAATATGTAGTTCATGGCACACCCAATGTCTGTTATGAATGCTGCTTTGCAGTTCTGGATGCTTTGGGAGTGTATTAGCTAGGGGAAAGCATCAGATAAAATAGAAGGGAAAAGTTCCATATGAAATAGTGTTTTTTGTGTGATGCACTGTTATCAGGGCTGTCACTGTGTGTCTGCTGTACGCGGGGGTATGCCCCTTATCATTCCTTCTCAGACACATGTCACTGTGGTACACATGCACAGTAGCCCCTTTGACATGCACCTACTGTATCTACACACATGGCTGCCTTTGGATTCTTGTGAATATCACCTTCTTTGATCAGTCCAGAGCAGAATAGGAGGGATATGACTTTTTCCGCCACTGTTATTTATAGCTTGGCTCTGTCTTAAATCAAATATCTCTCTAGGCCTATATTATCGTTGCAAATCTGTTCAGATTGATTTTACATTTGTTCTTATTTATACTTTACTGAAAACGTCTTTTTTGTGTGTGTGTGTGTGGACAATATTGGTCATCAGCCATTTTGGACTTGGACTGTGTCTTAATTCCTGAGTGTTCGGTCCCCAGGTGAATATACAGGGTCTGAAGTGTGACCAGTGTAAGTCGAGGACTTTCGGCCTGAGCACAAGCAACCCACTAGGCTGCAGTCAGTGTTACTGCTTTGGTATGTCCAGCACCTGTACTGAGGCGCAGGGCCTCATCCGCATGTGGGTAAGTCAAGTCATGAAGAAACGTGACAGAAATCCACAAACAGCACACATCTACACATGTATTCCCCATCACATGCAAGTCCACTCACACACAGGTACTGTATTCATACACAAACGTACAGCAACTGCGAGTGCACCCACTCACATCACGCAACACGCACACACAGACAAACGCATATAATATGAATAATGTTCTATGCCAGTGGTCACCAACCGGTCGATCTCCAAGGCTTTCCTACTCGATGGCCATTTATTTATGTATTTTCTTATTCGTTTCGCGCTGTTTGAGGTAGGTGCAATTGATTCAGCTTCCCTGCGCGCCAGGTAGGCAAACTGTTCCCATCTACCTGGTGGACCCGGAGAGCAAAGTCAATTTATAGGCCTACCACTGGCTAACTAGATAGCTCAGATCACCGTGCGGACTCTACTGTGTGAGATTTCAAAACTAAACAAAAACATGACTTACAGAGAGACTGCTGCTGTTTTCTGAATGATTTAATATTCACATTTTTATTCAGCACTGTCAACACTTCACTCAACACTTTTATAAGCCGTGAAACGCCCTGTCCCTTTCCACTCCCGCTGCAAAGTGTATCAATATATTTGGTCAGTCAGCAGGAGGAGGAAGAGCTGATGAACAGTGAGAGGCAGCCTCTCCACCGCTCGCGCTCTCTCTCCCTCCATCCACTGATACTGACCATCACAATAAAATAAAATCAAAAAAATTCTAACGATTTAAATTTATGGCTCACAAGTAATAGGCCTATAACAAATTATATATTACCAGTGTGATCATATACCTTCTGTTTGGAAATATAATTTTAAAATAGTCTGAGAAGAACACCATTGGCAGGGCAATTCAAGGATAGCCAATATGCAGTGCTGTATTGAGCCTACAGCCTACTGCATAAACCTCATTGCTACAGAAGTGTTTTTTAATAGGTTAATGTTGCGTAGGCGTACGTTTTTTTAAAAGTCATGTTTAAATGGCCTGCTTTTTCACTCAGAAAGGGGTCTCGGCACAAAGGTTGGTGACCACTGTTCTATGCTTTCTTGATATAGGCTACTTAATATGGGCTATGATAAAACAACATTTGTTCTCATGCAACAGTTAACAAACAGGAATTAGTCCGATTACACTTTACAACTTACTGTATGTGCAACCACAAGTACTGAAATAGTCTAGAGAGAAATGCCACAACACAGCTATATGATTTTATGGGAAACAGGGTAAATATTAATTTCCTGAAAGTGGTTCTCCTCCATTGATTCATTCCCAACCAGGTATTTACTCTCCATCTTATTTCCCTGTAATTTATGGAACGTAGTGAGAACCAGGGGGACCAAGCACAAACAGAAGGATAATATATATTATAGCCTCGTACAGTGGGTGGGAGAGGGTTTATTGGGGGCTTGGAGCAGGCAGAGGCTGGGAGCTGCAGCTTCCCTGTTTGTTTTTAATAAGGATTTTCTGCCAGAGCGCCTCAGACCTGATAACCCTCCATCCGCTGTGTCCATGGAGACCGCGGCTGAGGACATCGGAAGAGGGACCCTTCTTTCATATAAATGGAAACGACAAACAAATTAAATAAAGGTTGCCGTCCCAAAGTTAATCTAAGTTTGTTTGCTTTAAGATGAAGAGAGAAAAAAGACAGACAGTTGAGAATCCTCTCCTTCATTCATTGGAAGTCAGGAGATTCTCTCTAAGTCAGTGAGTCATGAGATTGCATGGTGAGGTGAGGGGCACAGCCTGCCCCCCCTGGAGCCTTTAGTGAGCCATTTGCTGGATATTTAGATGGGAAGGGAGGGCAAATTTAAAACAGGGGCCTCAGAGGCATAGTCTACTGTAGAGAAGTGGCTTCTTAAATATATGCATGTTCTACTTGCCCAATTAAACACATCTTTGGCCTGCCCTCAGGATGTGAAATGCATTTTAATCTACAACTATGTGAGAGGCTGAGTTCTGGTGTGTTATTGGAGAATACAGTTGTCCAATGTCACAGAGGCTGTTTTCCTTTTGAAAAACACTTGCATCGCTCTCTCGCAACATAGGCCATTTAAACCCTTGGGACAGAGCTTCCCAAATACAACCCGTTATCTGTGTATTTTGTGTGACATTAAGGCCAATAAGTGATGCTGTTTGTTTGTTGTGTCTGTGCTGCTGTAGCTGTCCTTGAAACCAGAGCAGACCAAACTGCCCCTAGTGGACAAAGCCAACCTGCAAGAGACCACAAGCGGAGTGACCTTCCAGCACCCAGAGATCATCGCTAATGCTGACCTGGTCACCCAGAAGCTGACCGAACTCTACTACTGGAGACTGCCTGAACAATTCCATGGTTCCATGGTGAGAGCACCCTCATCTCGATGTTATTTAAACCCCAAGTTGATAACAGGTGTACAATTGAATCCTTATAGTGGTTAGAGCGTTGGACTAGTAACCGAAATGTTGCAAGATCGAATCCACGAGCTGACAAGGTAAAAATCTGTCGTTCTGCCCCTGAACAAGGCAGTTAACCCACTGTTCCTAGGCCGTCATTGAAAATAAGAATTTGTTCTTTAACTGACCTGCCTAGTTAAAGAAAGGTAAAATAAAAAATGTAATTAAAAAATATACTGTATGTAGTTGCTCGGACCTGCTTTACGTATAGACTATGCTTGCACTGAACCCAAACCCATGCACATATCCGGAGTGACAATAAATGTATTTGAATTGAGATCTGGTGAACACTACTGCTTTGAAATACTTTCCAACTTGCACTTATCAGGAGTTGACTGTATTCTGTTCAGAGATGTGAATAGTACTAACAAGCTTCATTACTTGGATGTGGTTTCTCCTCTTTAGATCACAGCCTATGGCGGCAAGCTGAAGTATGCCATCTACTTTGAGGGGCGTGACGAGACAGGCCGCACCTCCTACGAACCCCAGGTCATCATAAAGGGAGGGCCCAACAGAGACAAGGTGATGGTCCGCCACATGCAGGGACTGCAGATTGGACAACTCACCCGGCACGAGATCGACATGACAGAGGTTAGGACATAAGCCAGTGTTTCCCAAACTAGGGGTCGTGACCCCATGTGGGGTCACCTAATTTGAAAATGGGGTCGTGTGAGAAAGTTGCGCCTCATAGAACTGGGGTTACGCCAGTAACCTCCGGTAGATGTCAGATGAGGTTGTAATAAACAGAGCGGTTTCTGTTTTCTTCCTACAAATGTGGCTCTTGAACGGCTGAAGCTACAAAACATTAGGACCCTATCACTGAACGACAAGACACTCTGGAACATGTACATACAGTACACACCATTTCCCTCTGCTATGCCCACAAGTCGTTAGAACCGATTGGATGAGACCAGGCACTAAATCAGACTGGAGGAAAAAGAACATCATCAACGATGATCCATCCATCCATACAACATTATTGACTGACAATCTTCTGAACTTCCCAATACCTTTCTGATGCATTCCAGCCACTTCACACCATACTTTCAGATTGAAATACGGTCAAAAGTACTGTCAGACTATTTTGTCATAACTGACTGTCATAACTCACATTTTTCAACATTGGCTTTGGATTACGTGGTGGGTGTCGCGAAAAATGTTTGATGTCAATATGGGGTCAAGGGCCAAACTAGTTTGGGAACACCCATGGCATAGGCTTACATGGTGGATCATCTCTTATCTTGTTGTTACAGTTTCCTAATGTCTAAGGATGCAGTCATGATCCATTTGCCACGGAAACTCACTTGTGTTGTTAAACAATTATGGTCCTTTTGTGGTGGATGCCATGCAAGTGCATCTCTTGTCATTGTCCCAAAAACTCTTCAAAGCTAGATTCTAACCTCTGGAGACGTTGTATGAGAAATTGACTTTGAAGTGATCATATAATTAGGAATTCAAATACTTTATAACCACAGCGTAGTTGAATTCTCGTTTCTGATTGATAAAGAAGGGCATTCTAGAATAGTCATTAAAACCAGATAACGGGACAGTTGGAGAAGATATCGGGACACCTTGCAGTCATGCAGTATGTGCCTACGCGTACAGATCGTACTTGCTACAAAGCTATGCCAACATTCCATTCAAACAATGCAGTCAGTCCACAGCCATACACTGGCTGAAATCAGTTGATGATAGGACTTACTGTAGACAAGTTGTAAATGCAACAGGTTGTGATATTGTATCATATAATAGCACTAACAGCTTTCCAATTAAAAATGTTTTGAGACATTTATGGTCTGTTTGCATATATTTTAGAGGCTATTTATATTGAACATGCGTATAAAACGTGTATAAACTGTATTTATAATTAAAGTACCATCCAAAAGTTTGAACACACCTACTCATTCCAGGGCTTTTCTTTATTTAGACTGTTTTCTACACTGTAGAATAATAGTGGAGACATCAAACTATGTAATAACTCATAAGGAATCATGTAGCAACCCAAAAAGGTTTAAACAAATCAAAAATATATATATATTTGAGATTCTTCAAAGTAGCCACCCAAAGTAGCCTTGATGACGGATTTGCACACTCTTGGCATTCCCTCCACCAGCTTCACCCGGAATGCTTTCCAACGGTCTTGAAGGAGTCCCCACATACACTACCGTTCAAAAGTTTGTGGTCACTTAGAAATGTCCTTGTTTTTGAAAGAAAATGTAAAAAATTGTCCATTACAATAACATAAAATTGATCAGAAATACAGTGTAGACATTGTTAATGTTGTAAATTATTATTGCAGCTGTAAACTGCGGATTTTGTATGGAATATATACATACTTTAGGTGTACAGAGACCCATTATCAGCAACCTTCACTCCTGTGTTCCTGTGGCACGTTGTGTGAGCTAACCCAAGTTTAGCATTTTAAAAGGCTAATTGATTATTAGAAAACGCTTTTGCAATTATGTTAGCACAGCTGAAAACTGTTGTTCTGATTTAAAGAAGCAATAAAACTGGCCTTCTTCACGAGACTGGTTGAGTATCTGGAGCACCAGCATTTGTGGATTCGATTACAGGCTCAAAATTACCAGGAACAAAGACCTTTATTCTGAAACTCGTCAGTCTATTCTTGTTCTGAGAAATGAAGGCTATTCCATGTGAGAAATTGCCCAGAAATTGAAGATCTCGTACAATGCTGTGTACTACTCCCTTTACGGAACAGCGCAAATTGTCTCTAACCAGAATAGCATGAGGAGTGAGAGGCTGAGCACATGTTGGCTGCTTTTCCTTCACTCTGCGGTCCATCTCTCTCCTTGGTCAAATAGCCCTTACACAGCCTGAAGGTGTGTTTTGGGTCATTGTCCTGTAGAAAAACAAATGATACTCCCACTAAGTGCAAACCAGATGGGATGGCGTATCACTGCAGTATCGCTGTGGTTGCCATGCTGGTTCAGTGTGCCTTGATTTCTAAATAAATCACAGTGTCACCAGAAAAGCACCCCCACACCATCACACCTCCTCCTCCATGCTTCAAGGTGGGAATCACACATGCGGAGATCATCCGTTCACCTACTCTGCGTCTCACAAAGACATAGCAGTTGGAACCAAAAATATCAAATTTGTACTCATCAGACCAAAGGACATATTTCCCCCGGTCTAATGTCCATTGCTTGTGTTTCTTGGCCCAAGCAAGTCTCTTCTTATTATTGGTGTCCTTTAGAAGTGGTTTCTTTGCAGCAATTTGACCATGAAGGCCTGGGTCAAACAATCTCCTCTGAACAGTTGATGTTGAGATGTGTCTGTTACTTGAACTGAAGGAAGCATTTATTTGGGCAGCAATTTCTGAGTCTGGTAACTCCAATGAACTTATTCTCTGCAGCAGAGTTAACTCTGGGTCTTCCTTTCCTGTGGCGGTCATCATAGCACTTAGCACTTGATGGTTTTTGCGACTGCACAAGAAACCTTCAAAGTTCTTGAAATGTTTCGCATTGACTGACCTTCATGTCTTAAAGTAATGATGGACTGTTGTTTCTCTTTGCTTATTTGAGCTGTTCATGCCATAATATGGACTTGGTCTTTTACCAAATAGGGCTATCTTCTGTCTATCTTGTCACAACACAATTCCACAAATTAACTTTTTAATTGAAATGCATTCCAGGTGACTACCTCATGAAGCTTGTTGAGAAATTGCCAAGAGTGTGCAAAGCTGTCATCAAGACAAAGGGTGGCTACTTTAAAGAATCTCAAATATAAAATATATGTTCATTTAACACTTTTTGTAGGTGTTATTTCAATGTTTTGATGCCTTCCCTATTATTCTACAATGTAGAAAATTGTAAAAATAGAGAAACTCTGTAGTGAATAGGTGTGTCCAAACTTTTGACTGGTACTGTATATAAAATAATTATCTTACGCAATTTCTGATATATCACATGCCTTACTTTTATTTTCCTGCATAAGTAAAATTAGGATTATGCCACCACTGCCATTCATTCCAATTAGACTGGTGGCTGCCATTTTCACTACTTTCTGGAACTTTGAGGGTAAATGACATAGCCTCTCGAGTAATTGAATAGGATCTCGATGCCAGTGATGTCATCAACATGTTTTGTCTTTCAGCACGAGTGGAAGTACGAAGACATGAAGGCCATGACACGCGAGGACTTCATGGACGTGCTGTTTTATGTTGACTACGTCCTCATCAAGGCTTCCCATGGGAACATGATGAGACACAGCAGGCGAGCTCTCCTCTCTGTCTTTGTCTGAACACACAATGGGCTAGACGGAAACATACCGTTAGAGGGCTGTTTACTCTACACTCTTTCTTTTAGTGTCATGGTCAGGTTAGTCATGTCATGTTAACATGGATAACCCTCTGTATTTAACTGTGACATGTTCATTCCATTTAACGAACAAGCGTTTGATCATATCATGTATAGTATAGTTGTATCGTTGACATTGGTTCACATGGCTGTCACACTCCCTGTCTCTATCTCTCTCTCTCTACTAAAACACAGGATCTCTGAGATTTCTATGGAGGTGGCAGAGGAGGGAAGGCCGTCCGTGGAGAGTGAGCGGGCCCACCAGATAGAGAAGTGTGACTGCCCCCTGGGCTACTCCGGCCTGTCCTGTGAGGTAAGCTAGCTAGCCACTGAGACAGCTGTGTCTCTGTGTCTCCCATCAGAGCATCAGCCATGGCGACAGGGTCATCCATCAGAGAGGTGTGTGTGTGTGTGTGTGTGTGTGTGTGTGTGTGTGTGTGTGTGTGTGTGTGTGTGTGTGTGTGTGTGTGTGTGTGGCAGTCAGTCACAGTCCAATCAAAGCCACAGACATGGAGACAGGAGGAAACAGCTGTTAGAAACCCTCCACAAGACAATCCTTCTCATCAAAACTGCCAGCTCTCTCTCTCTTTCTCCCTCTCTTTCTCACAGCTCCATCCAGACACATCCAAAGCTCCCCCACTCTTTAGTGCGGCTCTAATACACTCCTAATTAACTCTTGTGTTACTACGACAACTTCCATCCAAACCTGAGTGTTACTGATGTGTCTCCTACTGGATTCCTCATAAAGGTGGCTATAAACAAACCAGACAGATGGCACGTATTTGAAGCTGCCACATAGTTAATAAAGTATTTTTAAACAGGCGTTTATCGTGTTTGCTGGGAACAGATGGCTTCTCAAATTGACCCGATTAATTCTCAGTGCGTGTGTCTCGTTGGAGCTCCAGTGGAGCCTGGCACTACCGTGAGCGGGGGGGGTGTAACAGCCTAACCAGTAAACGTGTGTCTGTCTCTGTTTCGCCCATCGGCAGGAATGTGGGGCCGGGTTTTACCGCCTGTCTGCCCGCAGCGGTGGCGCAGCCTCCAGAGCAGGCATCGGGAGCTGTGCGCAGTGCCAGTGCAACAGGCACAGTGAGGCCTGTGACCCAGAGACATCCATCTGCCAGGTAAGGTCTTTACAAAGTCCCCATGACCTGAGGAGAAGGGTGTCGTTGGCACTGGTTGGCAGGCTGCCCTGTGACTGCACCCATACCCGCCCACTCTACTCTACTCTACTCTACTTTCTGCCATAGATGGGTAATTAGCCCAACGCTTTACTTTTCAGCTCCGTTTCACATTTACATCAGCCCAGAACTTTATCTAGCCAATGAAAAACTCTCCTCCTTTTATCCTCTATCTTCTCAGCTCCCCTGGTTTTCAAACCAGCTCTCAGTCTAAACAGTTGCACTTTCTCCAAGTGTAGAGGATCAGCAGATTTGTTCAGAAGCAATTTGATTGGCCACATGGTCCACTGCCACCAGGAAGTAGAGCATAGGTTAGTGTCTGGGGTAGATTTGACTTGGAAATACTAACAGAGATGTTACGCGAGAGAGAAGTCCATGCTGTTTAATGTGGAACATAATGTGCCCTTCAAATATAAACCAGGGCCTTTTGGTCAAGTTAATGACCAACAAAGCTCTTATTCTCTGCTTCCCAAATCTTCCCCTAGAGCACATGGAAGCCAGCCCTGCCTCGTGTTATAGTGTGGAACTGGAACTCTATGTTGTCAAAGCAATCCCAGCTTTCATTTGTATTTGTGCTAATAACAATATCATTTGCATTTTACGAAGCAGGCAAATTGAAAATGTTAAATGAGTTTGTACAGCGTAATTTGGTTAATTGAGGTACACAGGAAGTTAATGAACGTCTTTGGAATACCACGGCTCAGTAGGCCGCAACTTCCGCTGACTGATTAGTATTGCCTCTCTCAATTGTCAGTTTGGCACTTTTTCTCAGAGCAGAGTAGTTGAGAGAGGAGAGGAAAACAGCTCTGGGCTGACAGAGCTCACACTCTGGAAGGGCCCTCACTTCAAAACAACAGCTAAAATACATCCACCCTCCACCTCGACAGCCACTGGGTTTTAGTTTGATTCTGCAGGTGTAGCCTATTTGAAGTGAATGGTTGTGAATGTGGATATGATATTAGTGAAGGGACGGGTGTCTTCTCTACAGAACTGCCAGCATGACACAGAGGGGGACAGGTGTGAACGCTGTGCCCCAGGATACTATGGTGTAGTGAGGGGCAGACCTGACGACTGCAAGCCCTGTGCCTGCCCCCTCACCAACCATGAGAACAAGTAGGTTACAGAGACACAGGTGCATGGCTCTACTATTGTACAATAAAGCAGCTCTCATCTGTAGCTCTCTCATTCTCTCAGTTTCAGCCCTACCTGTGTAACAGAGGGATTCAACGACTACCACTGTACTGCCTGCCCTGAGGGCTATGAGGGAAAGTACTGTGAGAGGTACAAACTCTCTCCTCAACATTTACAAACCCCAACATGCTCTTTGTGAATCATACTGAACTCACCTCATCAGGGACCTTGCCGCCCCACATTGCTAACTGAACATCACTTTCTGTTAGTTATCTAGACTAAACCCTGTTGTCGCTCCTCTAGATGTGCCACGGGTTACCATGGCGACCCCCGTGCCCCCGGCGGGAAGTGTGAGGAGTGTAAGTGTGACCCGTACGGGGCGTGGCCCCAACCGTGTGACCCCCATTCAGGCCAGTGCCACTGCCGGCCCGGGGCCACTGGACGCACCTGCAGCCAGTGCATGGAGAGGCATGTGTGTGGGCCCTCTGGGATTGTGTGTACGTATACTAATATAACTTACTATGGCACTGTTTTCAATACACACACAAACACAATTACTAGTACAGAAAATCAGCAATGTTTCTTTGTAGGACTTTATTGGTTGTTTTTGTTCATTCAATATTCTAGACTTATCCTTTTTATTTTTTCTATTTTTTTTACCTTTTATGTGAGTCTAAAGTGGTAGGAAATTACTTAAGGGACAGTTGTAAAACTGCTTAGTTATCCAGGCCTTCTTGAGGATTATAATCTTCATAAGAGGGAATTTAGAGATTATTGAATTCAAAGACTTTGTAGTGATTTTTTACAAATTATTATTATTTATTTTTTCAGGGGAACCCAATTGAGGCCAGGGTCTCATTCTTAATGGTGCCCTGAGAACAAACAATTCTCAAATCAACATGATAATTCAATAAAACTGCAACAACAAAAAATACACTACAACATACAACAGATACACTACATTTCAACAACACAAATAAGTTATTGCAATCAACCAAAACACTCACAAACCTCTGTGAATGTGTTCCTCATCAGCATTCTAAACTGCCCTATTGGCACCAGAGAATCAAGATGTAATGAGGATGGTAAATGATTGCAAACATAAAGGCTGATTTACCTAGGGACCTTAAGAGTTAACAAACCTTGTGAGCGGGTTTGGTACCTTGTTTTTGAGTCGACGTCCGTCCCCCCCGTAAATCTAATTTGCATTGTTAAAAAAATCCCCATAAAAATCTGTTTAAGCGATATCCGTTGTTTTGCATGAGCTGTGTCTCAATCCACCGCATCTGCATTGGCAGGTGGCAGAGCGACAGCGGTGTTTGTCAGACCAGGAGACATCTTGAAAATGTGTCTTCTCACAAAAACGTCTGTAGCCTCCGAACGGTATAATTTTGACCCCTTTATGGCTAGATGAGACTCTGGTGAGCACGTACATGTTGGCTGTTTTGCTCTAGAAAGCCCACAAGCTTCACAAGACTCGTCTGAAGGTAGCCCGGTACCAGTTAAAAGAATTTATGGAAATATTTATGAAAGTAGTTTAGTGCCCCAAAAAGTTAAATATGTGTAAAAAAATGCAATAAACTGAGTTTTCATATATCTCTCAAATATAGGACCTGTAGTATGTGACTTGTTTCAGGAAACTAGGCGTATGTCGCGCGTTACTACTTCACAGGAGAGTCATTTGAACGTAAACTTACATTTTTTTTATCAAAATGCCATTTTGGGCAGAAATACCTTCTGGAACATGTAAACTTTCGTGTGCCTTAATAACAAACTTGTATGCCATCTGCAAATATGATTACAGTTGTTAAAGTACGAGCCTAGTTGGTTTAGGTATGGAAAAAGTCAGTAACCTTCCCGCTAGCCATGATTGGCTTAGATATTGAGTGGGCTGGAAATGCCGAGAGATGAGTTTGGATTGGTCTGCTATGTCGCAGCTTCTGTGTATAATATGAGGTGGTCAGTATGTGTAGGTAATCCTTTCGAACGCTGCTTTTTGAAAGATATCAGGTAGTAGATCTGCGTAAGTGTTGCTCTCCACTTTCTGGAGGACCGAGTTTTGAAATCAGTGGAATTAGAGTATGATAGAGTATGCAAATATGCAGACTGGGTTGAAAAGACAACACACTGTTGTATCAAACACTTGTCTCCGGATTGCATCTTCAAACTAGGGGAAACCATGGCACCCGTGACAGAGAGGGAGATGCGTCCATTCAAGAGAGTCTAGCTAGCTACATTTTCCGTTATTACACATTTCTAATTTAACATTACATATATGATCTGTGTAGTAATATTATTCGTATCTCAGAGCCATTAGCATGGCTAGTTATAGCCTAATGTTAGCTAACTAACATTGAACCTGGTTGGTTATCTCCCTGCAGATTCATGCATAGTAGTAACTTTATGAGTTGGGATTATGGTTC
The DNA here is from genome assembly GCF_036934945.1 of Oncorhynchus masou masou. Classification (NCBI taxonomy): domain Eukaryota; kingdom Metazoa; phylum Chordata; class Actinopteri; order Salmoniformes; family Salmonidae; genus Oncorhynchus; species Oncorhynchus masou. The sequence goes on from NC_088227.1 coordinate 15,659,443, forward strand.
ATTGTTTAGCTAGCTAGCTACATGTCTAAACAAAAGACTTCACTATGCAAGTAACTATTTCAATAGATTGTTTATGATGTCACTGCAACAACTGTCGATAGACGTAGCTGGTAAATTAGCTCTGGCTATCTATTCCGATTTCAGAGTACTCTTGTCTGAGTGTGCCAGAGCGCAGAATAACTGACGAATTTACGAACGCTCATCACCCGTTCAGTATGGCCGGTATCTGTAAACGTTGCCAAAAAAGTGTAATTAAATTGTTTCCAGCAGCACAGTTGCAGTCACAAACGCTCTGGATAACATAAAAACAGCATAACCAGCTCTGCTAGGGAGTGTAAAATGGTCAGGGAGCTGTTATCTTATTTTTGTCTGGAATAAGCTAGCAAGCTAGCCAATGTTAGCCAGTTAGCTCGGGTGCTTGACTGCTGTTGTTAAGTCAGAATTCTTGGATCAACCCTACTTTTCACCCAGAGCATCCAGTGTGCGCGCTCTGAACGCTGCGAGAGTGAAATGCTCTGAATTAACGAACGGACAATCTGACAACTCTCAGTTTATAAACGCCCAGAGCACACTCTGGCACTCCAGATTAAGTTAATGAACACACCCATTAAATTTACGAACACACCCGTAGTATAAGCCAACCTTTAGTTTTGAAATATTTGGTACATAGCCTCACATGTGAATCCTTAAAGAGATGGGTGGGGCAAAAGCTTAAAAAGGTGTGAACGATGCTGAATGGGTGTAGACCAAGGTGAGATCTCCAGTAAGTACCAAAACATTCAAGGGACATTTTCTCAAAAGTGAGGTTACAAGTTTAGCAACTTTCAAAGCAGAATTACTTGTATAATACGTGTATGATATACCATTTTCTAGCTCTGAGTCTATACTATCTTCAGTTTCTTGGCAATTAGTCACATGGAATAGCCTTATTTTCTCAGAAACATAATAGCCTGAGGAGTTTCAGAAGAAAGTACTTTGTTTCTGGACATTTTGAAACTGTAATGGAACCCACAAATGCTGATGCTCCAGATACTCAACTAGTCTAAAGAAGGCCAGTTGTATTGCTTCTTTAATGAGAACAACAGTTTTCAGATGTGCTTACATAATTGCAAAAGGGTTTTGTAATGATCAATTAGCCTTTTAAAATGATTAACTTGGATTAGCTAACACAACGTGCCATTGGAACCCAGGAGTGATGATTGCTGATAATGGGCCTCTGTACGCCTATGTAGATATTCCATAAAGAATTAGCCGTTTCCAGCTACAATAGTCATTTACAACATTAACAATGTCTACACTGTATTTCTGATCGATTTGATGTTATTTTAATGGACAAAAATGTGCTTTTCTTTAATAAACAACAACATTTCTAAGTGACCCCAAACTTTTGAACGGTAGTGTATATACAAGTATGTGGACACCCCTTCAAATGGATAGATTCGGCTATTTCACCACACCCATTGCTGACACAGGTGTATAGAACCAAGCACTTCAAATGGATAGATTCGGCTATTTCAGCCACACCCATTGCTGACACAGGTGTATAGAACCAAGCACACAGCTGTGCAATCTCCATTTACAAACACTGGCAGTAGAAGGGCCTTGAGTAATGAGTAACGGAGTAATGTGTAAAAACCGCTTTTCCTCAGTTGCAACACACTACCAAGATCCAAACTGCCTCTGGAAGCAACGTTAGCAGAATAACTGTTTGTCGGGGGCTTCATGAAATGGGTTTCAATGACCGAGCAGCCGCACACAAGCCTAATATCACCCTGCGCAATGCCAAGCAACAGCTGGAGTGGTGTAAAGCTCGCCGCCATTGGACTCTGGAGCATGGGAAACGCGTTCTCTGGAGTTGATTAATCACGCTGCACCACCTGACAGTCCGATGGACGAATCTGGGTTTGCCAGATTTCAGGAGAATGCTACCTGCCCAAATGCATAGTGGTGGAGGAGGAATATTGGTCTTTGGCTGTTTTCCAAGGTTCAGCTTAGTTCCAGTGAAGCGAAATCTTAACGCTACAGCATACAATGATATTATATATATATTCTGTGCTTCCAACTTTGTGGCAACAGTTTGGGGAAGGTCCTTCCTGTTTCAGCATAACAATGCCCACTTGCACAAAGTGAGGTCCATAAAATAAATGGTTTGTCAAGACTGGTGTGGAAGAACTTAATTGGCCTGCACAGAGCCCTGACCTCCACCCCATCTAACACCTTTTTTGATGAATTGGAACGCAGACTGTGAGCCAGGCCTAATCGCCCTACATCATTCCCCGACCTCACTAATGGTCTTGTGGCTGAATGGAAGCAAGTCCCTGCAGCAATGTTCCGACATCTAATGGAAAGCCTTTCCAGAAGAGTGGAGGCTGTTGTAGCAGCAAAGGGGGGGCCAACTCTATATTAATGCCCATGATTTTGGACTGAGATGTTGGACGAGCAGATGTCCACATACTTTTGGTAATGTAGTGTATGTTGGAAGCTTGCGCAGCAGAGCTTTGTTAACAAAAAAGGAGAAATTAAGTGATCTACGGAAATTTAGAGAGGGCCAGCTGACCTTCTGAATAAGGGTGCAGCGAGTATTAAACCTGTCACCTGTGATAAAGCGAAGTGCGCTATGGTACACTGCATCCAAGGTTTTTAGGTTAGTGGCTGCTGCATTCTGATTAAAGGTGCCACCATAATCAAGATCTGGCAGGAAGGTTGCTTGTACAACCTGTTTCCTGCTGTTTAGAGAGGCATGATGTAGTTCTAAAAAAGAAGCCTACTTTAAATCTCAGCTTCTATACAAACTCATCCATATGTTGTTTAAATTTCAAATGTTTGTCAATCCAAAATCCCAGATATTTAAGGACGGGAACCGGCTCAAAGAGAAAATCCTCCAATGCCATCTGTGTGTAAACCATCTGAAATATTTCTAAGAGAATTAGACATGCATTCAGTTTTTCCTGTGTTAAGTATCAATTTCAAATCAACAAGGGCTTTCTGCAAGGCAACAAAATCAGATTGCAGCTGGTCAGCGGTAGGGTCAATAGCATACAGATGAATCTTACAGGTTTTTGCAGATAGACCAGTATTATTTATGTAAATAGTAAAGAAAACAGGTCCTGAAATCTACCCTTGCGGGACACCTTTAGTAATATCAAGGTACCTTGACACCATCAGAAAGCACACATGGTGTCCTGTCTGACAGAGAGTTCCCAAACCAATTGCAAGACGCCTGGAATGAGTAGGTGATGGTTGACAGTATCAAAGGCAAGTGTAGCTGCTGAAACAGTGCTATGTCTAGGTCTAAAACCAGACATTAAGAATATCATATGAAGTTAAAAAGTAAAAAATTAACCGAGCGTTTGCCAGTGATTGTAATATTTTTGCAAGGCAACATAGTTTAGATATGGGCAAAAGTTATCTAGGTCAGAAGGCCTTTGTGAAGGGGGAGGACATGTGTCGCCTTCCAGATCTTAGAGATAGCGCCAGAAGCAATTTTTGAATACAAAAAGTAATCCTGTGAATTTTTGTACATACATTTTTTGCAAGGCACTTAGTACAAGTACAGAATTGACATAAAATTGTTCACTTTTTTTAAGATTGAGTGCCTGGAAGTGCATCATTCTCTGCTATCTGTGTAGAGGTGTATAAAGGACTTTCTTTAGTGGAACTTGAGATATTTTCAAAAAATATTATTTCAAATAGGTGGCCAGCTGAGGCCGAATGATTATAAAAAGCACCACAACTTTCATTTGTGTCTATTATGGTACCAGAGGCTGTCAACCTGCTGGAGTAATGAGGAGGTGAAATTACATTTTTGCCACTTTCCAGAATTTTGCTGGAATTTTCACCACTCTCAGATACACAATTCAAGAAGAATGTTGACTTTTCTAACCAGAGTAAGACATCTATTTCTCAAATGTCTAAAGGACTGCTAGTCAGAGATAGAATCAGTCAATAGTAGCCTTAGCCCAAGCTAAGTTTATTTCATCAAATCTTTCAGACAATTCATGCATAAACCATGGGTTAGATCTGCCCTTTACCCTTAATCTTTTATATGGGGCATGCTTATCTGCAGCAGAGTTAAAAAGAGGACACACCCAATCATGCAACCCCAGGTCATACAGGAAATGTTGCTTATTGAAAGTTCAAACATTTATTTTTGTAATAATGCGCAAACAAAATGTTGGTAGTTTAGTATCTCTAATGCAGACGATGGTCACTGAGCTCGTCAGCAAAGATTCCAATGGCTGTATATTTATGAGGGGCGTTTCTCAGAAAGAGTAGATTTTTCAGGCTGTTTTAAGTTGGGGCAGGTTGGTTTAGTTGAGTTCAATTTAGCTCAGTGCAAATATGATACTGGTATCAACCAATCCAGGTTAAGCTCCACCGATGTTAAAAATTCAGATTTAGCATAGCACAGCAAATCCGATCATTTGCTTTGAGCAATTGGCAGGGCCGAGGGAGACAATGTACGACAGGCTATATTATATATATCCCACGGCAGACACCATGTTATCCCAAGCGCCAATCCCAAAGTAAACAAAGAGGGTGGTCACTATATTTGTCAAAAAATAAGTCAAAGTTATCAAAGGTTCATTTGTAACATTGTTTGCGCTTGAATTATTGTAATTTCTTTGAGACTACATGTTATCATACTTCAGGCAATGAATTGTACTGTATGTTTTAGATACAATTCTGTAGGCTACGGTGCCAACTAACCTGGCAAGCTGACTATCTGAAATAATGTCTAACTGTTCCCAGTCGTGGACTCTAGCAGGTTTCCTGAAGCAGTGATGGTAGGAGTCCATTGCTTGTTAGATACAGTATGTCAGATGATTCAGGTGAAACTGATTGGCTGCATGTTGTCTTGCCTTTGGGGAGGGTAACAGGATTTGCATGTCTTTCATGCAGTGTGTGCATTTTGGAGTGTTTTATGACAAACTCTCACATTCACAGGATGTGTGCTCTCTTGCTGTGTGGATTGTCAGGCCTTCCTCCTTTATAACAGCGGGTCTATTAAAAAAAAATCATTTTCTGACATGTTAATTTCTCAACTCGTTTTTTATGTGGCAAAATTCAGGAGAAATTCAAAGAATATGATAAATTCACACATGGCTTGTTGATTGTAGTGGTGTATGTGCGTGTGTGTACTGTGTGTGTTTTGGTTTCTCGTCGCTTGTGGCATGTCGAACACTCATAATGGGCTGCCAAAAGCCGTTTCACACTGTGTTAAATTTCACGCTCGAGATCCCTTCCCCCAGTGCTGCTCCTGTCTAATCTCAAACCAGCACAGAAACTCTAGGATTCTCCAAAGCCTAAAGCGTAGAGGATAGAGGACGGCTACCTTGAAGGGTTTTCAAAGAGTGGTTGTGTCTTTTGAAAGAGCGCTGGTGTGTGTGGGGGAATGGGATGAAACTAAACTAAACAAGGTGAAGGAGGAGGAAGCTGGGGTTCAACCCGTTCCACCATGTCGCTCAGATTTAAAAAGCACTTCTCCTAGACTTTGTCCTCTTTTCCGGTGCTAAGATAGTCGCCCTTGTACATACCCCACATGAAAGTGTATAGTATACTATGGTATAAATACTATAGTATTCACAGTATAATTGTTGCAGACTTTACTGTAGTATCCCCTGTAATGTTTTTATGGGCATGTATTTATTGTAGTATACTGTAGTATTCATAGTTAACTATAGAATAAATTCTGTAGTAAAATAAAACTGTAGTATATACTGTAGTAATTGATGTAATATTTTTACATACTGTAGTTTGCTGTTGTATTTACTGTAGTGTTTTTGCAGACATTACTATAGTATTTACTATAGTGTTTTTGTTTGACTATCTTTGACATAGAAATGGAGGCCTACTGGAAAAATACAAAAATAGCACATTTCCATAAACTGTAGGCAGGTTGGACTGGGGTCTGAACAGATAGTTCAGAGCTTCTGCTTTTTTCTATAACCTGTAGGGAACACAATATATGGTATATACTTGGCATGTAAAGTTTCTCACTTACGGGTGGCACAAATTGAGATATGGAGAACTGGAATGGGCAAGGTATACCCAAAATAAATAATGTAGTGTTTACTAAAAAAGTGTAGTGTTTTTGCAGATTGTAGTGTTTTTGCAGACATTACTGTAGTATTTATTATACTATTCTACAGTATACTACTACATTCTATAGTAAGTACTACACATGATCGAGGGATACTACAGTGTGTAATATAGTATTCTACAGTATACTACAATTTACTACAGAATTCTATAGTAAGTGCTGTAGTATATATATATTACTCTATATATATATATATGAGTAATATATAGTAAACTAGTATTTTTTCAGGCGTGACAGTACATGTCCCTTTGGTAGAGATGTTGCCAGGCAACAAGCTACCATTAGCATCCCCATGCCCTTGGGGTTGACCATTTGACCCCAAATAGAGTGTCTTGGTGTCCCAATGAGAGACTGTCCCAGTGTCACCCATATACACACCCACACACAGCTTCAGAGCTCAGTGTCACCCTGACCACACACGTTAGCTGGGATTATTATTTGATTCCCTGAACAAGCCTGAACGCTCTCTAATGGTTTTAATTGGTGTCATTAGAGACCACTCGTCATTAGAGGTTTCTAACTGCCATGGTGTGTGTGTGTGTGTGTGTGTGTGTGTGTGTGTGCGTGTGTGCGTGTTGATGTCGGTGTGTGTGTGTGCGTGTTGATGTCGGTGTGTGTGTGCGTGTTACAGCCTGCGATGATGACTGTGCCGGGCTCCTCATCAGAGATATGGATAGACTGCATCGTATCATCACCAGTGTCAACCTCACCACCCCTCTGCCACCGCCTTACAAAGTCCTCTACCGGTTTGAGAACATGACGCAGGAACTCAAGGTGAATAGAAGGCACCCAAACACTTCCTTTAGTGTTCACCTTCGCTCCAAAGAGCGAGTACTACAATATTCCTGTATTAGACAATGATATCTAGATTCCTAAGATCAAGTTTGTCTCTGGAGGCCTACATTCAATTTGGTGTGTTTATTTACTCACACTAGTGAGTACCTGACTGAATTGCTAAGATGAACAGAATCAGTTGTGATTAAGTTGCCCACCTGGACAAGGTGCTGTGTAAATATCTCTCAGCTGTTAGTGTCTCAGGGGGGACGTGGAGCCTGACTCACACCCCGGTTTCAAACACTCCTCATATCCCCTCCAGACAATACGATAGCTCTACTCCATTCAGCTCACCTCTCTCTCACACACAAAGAACAAAGACACAAACACCACACTCTGTAACAGTGATATAACAGTGATATATTACACAAACAGTGGTATTCAAACGCATCTCAGCGGTGCGATAACAATAGTGCATTTCCCTCAAATCCTCGGAAAGCAGAGGAGATGGAGCTGGAGATATAAGGCACAACAAAGATGCAGATTATTGCTAAAGGGCATCGTGAGGGGGGCCAATGAAGACATCACTTGATTGCTACCCTCATGTGGAAAGCCAGATCATTGGCTCAAGCTGCGTTTTTGGAGTCCACTGAGCTAGATGCCCTTTTCCAGCTGCTGGTGCTCTGCTTCTTATAGGCCTGTGAGGAGATGTCTGGCAGGAGCCCTACTGGCATAACACTGATGAATTGGGCTGGGGTGGATGGTTAAATACAGGGTATCGAGGCTCTGCTCACACCTCACTCCCCAGACCCATGGTGATTTAAACAGTAGATGACCTTTCTGCCTAATGCCCCATTCTGACATTCTTCCCTGTGTGTGTGTGTGTGTGTGTGTGTCTTCCACACAGCACATGCTCTCGCCACAGAATTCGCCGGAGAGGCGCCTGCAGCTGGCCGACAGTAACCTGGGCAGCCTGGTGACAGAGATGGACGATCTGCTGAGTCGGGTAGGTAGAACACTCAGGCCAGGCTTACACTGTCCACTCCTGAGTTCCCAGGAGCGGGCACTACTGTCCCTGTGGCCACTATGTGGCTGTCCTGGCTCCCTCATCATAGTCTAGTAAAGGGGTAAACTGAAACTGGACCATCCCAAATCATAAAGCCGTCAAAAGACAGCCTTGTATGTACGTTTACAATAATTAGTGTGAAAGATATAGGCAGTTGTGAGTGAAGGTTTTTATTTATTTTCTAAAAACAATTGGAATGACAAGGTTAGTCAATCAATATTTAGGTCATACGTCAGCTTTCAATTGATACACACAGTCACAAAAAAAGTGAGCGTTACGACAATAGATTGTTTTGTTTATTTTTCTCAAATGAATCTGTCATTAAAAGAAAGACATCAACTTCAAGTGAGGACTGAAAACAGATGAATACTTTTGTATTTAGCTTTGAGATACTGGTTCCAGCAAGGTTTTCTTTGTGTCTGAGAACATAGAATATACTGTGACTGTAAAATGTATATACTGTAGTATGTGTAAGCTAAAAGTATAAGCCTAAGTATTGTTGTCTATTAGTTTACCCCAATTAGGGGAGGGGTGGTAGGGTTACAGGAAAATAATAAAGAAGGAAAATATATTTAATATATTTACAAAAATACTAAATATATATATATATATATATATACATATTTGGGGGATTGGAAAGGATTCAGACAATTACATTGCTGGAAGCCACAATCTATGTGCTTTATTAGAGCTGATCAAAATATCCTTGGATCGAGCTTTCTCTGTTAACAACAAACCATCCACACTCTATAAAAGACATGTACTTCTCCTTTTTCTGACAAAAAAAAGAAATACATTCTGACATTGACGTTTTCCCTGATTCTGTCCTCATAACTCAACAGGCATTCAAGACCACTTCGTTATGTTGCCTGTTAAAGTGCATTTAAAGCTACTTTAACAGTACCTCCTCCAAGTTGTAAATCACCTGCTGAGCATCTTGTGGTGTTCCTCGCTAAAAACAAAGATGTGTAGTGTCTTTCAACCTTGGTTATTGTAAAGAATTCATTCATTTTCTTTGACATTGGTTCTTTGTGTATTCATGGGCTTTCTCTGTTGATTCGTACACACAGGAACAGTATATACCGATTGACCTTGTCAGGCCAGTAGCAAGGCCTCACACATTTTTTTTTGATACCCCTACCCAAGGTATAACAAAACACAACCGTGTTTTTCCATATCTCCAAGGTCTCCCATATATGAAATGGATGGTTGTGTAAAATTATTTTACTGCAGAAGTGGTTAAATATATAGATATTGGGACACATCCCCTAAACTAAAACAGTACAGAATAATGCCTTGCTGGAGGAGGGGTTGGTCATGGAACCAAATATCGCACGCTCTGATATTGCTAAAATGTGGAATATAAGTAGGCAGTTGTCTGCCCTAAATACACAAACAAACAGCATTTGGATATTTTAATGCATCTTGGAAATATAGGCCTGTAAAACACACAGATACAATAGGCGGAAATATCAACTATGAATATACAATTGACATTTTAGTCATGTTGCAGACGCTCTTGTCCAGAGCGACATACAGTTAGTCCAAGATAGCCAGGTGAGACAACCATATATCTCAGTCATTGTAAGTACATTTTTCCTCAATAAAGCAACTATCAGCAAAGTCAGTGCTAGTGGGGGGGGGGGGTTAAGTGACAGTTTTAGTTCACAAAACATATTTTTTGAGAAGGGGATCCGAAGGGGGATGCTGTGGGATTATTTAAGATACTCTTTGAAGAGGTAGGGTTTCAGATGCTTTCGGGAAGATGGGCAGGGATTCTGCTGTCCTAGCTTCTGTTATTCCACCATTGGTGTACCAGGACAGAGAATAGCTTTGACTGGGCTGAGCGGGAGATGCCCTCCTGTAGGAGAGGGCCAAGAGACCAGAGGTGTAGGGTTTGAACATAGCCTGAAGGTAGGGAGGGGCAGTTCCTCTTGCTGCTCCGTAGGCAAGTACCATAGTCTTGTAATTGATGCGCGCTTCGACTGGAAGCCAGTGGAGTGTGCGGTGGAGCGGGATGACATGGGAGATCTTGGGAAGGTTGAACACCAGGTCGGACTGCAGCGTTCCTGATAAATTGCAGGGGTTTAATGGCACAAGCGGGGAGCTCAGCCAACAGCGAGTTGCAGTAGTGCAGACAGGAGATGAAGTGCCTGGATTAGGACCTGTACTGCTTCCTGTGTGATGCAGGGTCGTACTCTATGGATGTTGTAGAGCAACACAAACACAAGCATTTCGCTACACCCGCAATAATCAATCAAATCAAATTGTATTTGTCACATGCGCCAAATACAACAGGTGTAGAACTTACAGTGAAATGCTTACTTACAAGTCCTCAACCAACAATGCAGTTTTAAGAAAAATATGTGTTAAGTAAAAAATAGATAAGTAAAAAATGTTTAAATAAAAGTAACAAATGACTAAAGAGCAGCAGTAAAATAACAGTAGCGAGGCTATATACAGGGTGTACCGGTACAGAGTCAATATGCAGGGGCACAGGTTAGTTGAGGTAATTGAGTTAATAAAGTGACTATGCATAGATAATAAACAGAGAGTAGCAGCAGTGTAAAAGAGGGGGCGGGGCAATGCAAATAGTCTGGGTAGCCATTTGATTAGCTATTCAGGAGTCTTATGGCTTGGGAGTATTTGGCACTCCAGTACCGCTCGCCGTGCGGTAGCAGAGAGAACAGTCTATGACTGGGGTGGCTGGAGTCTTTGACAATTTTTAGGGCCATCCTCTGACACCACCTGGTATAGAGATCCTGGATAGCTGGAAGCTTGGCCCCAGTGATGTACTGGGCCGTATGCACTACCCTCTGTAGTGCCTTGCTTTTGGAGGCCGAGCAGTTGCCATATCAGGCAGTGATGCAACCCGTCAGGATGCTCTCGATGGTACAGCTGTATAACTTTTTGAGGATCTGAGGACCCATGCCAAATCATTTCAGTCTCCTGAGGGGGAATAGGCTTTGTCGTGCCTTCTTCATGACTGTCTTTGTGTGTTTGGACCATGATAGTTTGTTGGTGATGTGGACAAAGAGGAACTTGAAGCTCTCAACCTGCTCCACTGCAGCCCTGTCGATGAGAATGGGGGTGTGCTCGGTCCTCCTTTTCCTGTATTCCACAATCGTCTCCTTTGTCCTGTTCACGTTGAGGGAGAGGTTGTTATCCTGGCACCACACGGCCAGGTCTCTGACCTCCTCCCTATAGGCTGTCTCATCATTGTCGGTGATCAAGCCTACCACTGTTGTGTCATCGGCAAACTTAATGATGGTGTTGGTGTCATGCCTGGCCATGCAGTCATGGGTGAACATTGAGTACAGGAGGGGACTGAGCACGCACCCCTAGGGGGACCCCGTGTTGAGGATCAGCGTGGCGGATATGTTGTTACCTACCCTCACCACGTGGGGGGCGGCCCGTCAGGAAGTCCAGGATCCAGTTGCAGCGGGAGGTGTTTAGTCCTAGCTTAGTGATGAGCTTTGAGGGCACTATGGTGTAGAACGCTGAGGTGTAGTCAATGAATAGCATTCTCACATAGATGTTCCTTTTGTCCAGGTGTGAAAGGGCAGTGTGGAGTGCAATAGAGATTGCATCATCTGTTGGGGCGGTATGCAAATTGGAGCGGGTATAGGGTTTCTGGGATAATGGTGTTGATGTGAGCCATGACCAGCCTTTCAAAGGTCTTTATTTGACCTTTGATCTTGATCGTGTTTCTTGGCCCAAGCAAGTCTCTTCTTATTATTGGTGTCCTTTAGGAGTGGTTTCTTTGCAGCAATTCGATCATGAAGGACTGATTCAGTCTCTGAACAGTTGATGTTGTGATGTGTCTGTTACTTGAAGCATTTATTTGGGCTGCAATTTCTGAGGCTGGTAACTCTAATGAACTTATCCTCTGCAGCAGAGGTAACTCTGGGTCTTCCTTTCCTGTGGCTGTCCTCATGAAAGCCAATTTTATCATAGCGCTTGATGGTTTTTCCAACTGTACTTGAAGAAACTTTCAAAGTTCTTGAAATGTTCCGCATTGACTGACCATCATGTCTTAAAGTAATAATGGACTGTCATTTCTCTTTGTTTATTCTTGCTGTACTTGCCATAATATGAACTTGGTCTTTTACCAGATATGGCTATCTTCTGTATACCACCCCTACCTTGTCACAACACACCTGATTGGCTCAAACACATTAAGAAGGAAAGAAATTCCACAAATTAACTATTATCAAGGCACACCTGTTAATTGAAATGAATTCCAGGTGACTACCTCATAAAGCTGGTTGAGAGAATGCCAACATTGTGCAAAGCTGTCATCAAGGCAAAGGGTGGCTACTTTGAAGAATCTAACAAATAAAATATATTTTGGTTTAACACTTTTTTCTGTTTACTACATGATTACATATGTGTTAATTCATAGTTTTGATGTCTTCACTATTATTCTACAATGTAGAAAATAGTAAAAAAAAACTTTTGACTGGGACTATACATCCCTCATTTTCCTCACTGAAACTAAGTGTGCAAGGTTGATTCAAAGTCTTTGAGGTGACCAGGACATGAGTGTGTCCTAACAGGGTGAGGAGACAAAGTAGCCAGTGGTGGTTGTGGTTCTGGGGCCTGACCAGTTTGCACAGTTAACTGGTCATTCGGGGCAAACTGTAGCGACAATGGTATTATCCTTCCTGTATGTCTGGCGGAGTATTGGGGCTTTGAGATGATCCGTTTCCATTTCGCTGTAGGCAATCAGCAGATGCAGCTTGCATACCAACGAGACCCCATTGACTAACAACTGGAATGTTATCCATACCTGAATGATGCCGGGGATACTCCAGTAGTAGAATGGTTGCTTGTCTGGTTGTGAAAGAGCTGTCGTGTTTTTCATGTTAAATGTGGCGTACTCCTGCAGGTCACGTCCTACATGTTAGGCTTTATATTCATTTGGAAGTCAGGTAGGATGATAATATGGCCGTTATAGACTGGGGCACGCCCAGCAGGAGATGTGATGAGTAACAGCACCTGTGACGGTGACCTCAGGTTACTTAGAGGTTAGTTCGAGTGTAGCTGGATCATAGACTATGACTGAGAAGTGTTGGTTGTGAGGGACATAGCACAGCTCCACACCCATATACATTTGAAGATGATCCCAGGGTTGGTAGCAAAATGGATACATATGAGGACAATGCACGCCAGAAATTTCCAGACGGCATTTTGGCTATCGAATGGCCTACTGACATGTGGCAGTCTATTTCCATGGTGTCTCTGTCTATAGTAACTGCCTGGGAAGAGGACTGATTGTGGGCTTATCAAGGACAGTTCTGGGAGGTTAAGGATGGCACTGACTTTGGAGAAGGGGCAATTCCTATGACATATGAATGCCCAATAAGATGGCATTGACTTGTCAGGTTGGGTTGGTTCATTGTAGTGAACACCTGCCTTATGCGCTTGTCGTGTGTGGTTTGCACCTTCACCCATACCGCGTGATGACGCCAAGTCCACACTGCAACTCCAGGGCAGACAGCCAGGACGGTGGATATGATTGTCGGGACGAAGCAATGTGCCGGCTCAACCCAAACGCGATAAGAGTGCATCGAACCATTCCAATGTGCATCACAAATGCGGTGAGCCAGCAGAAGGCCTTGTTGGATTCAGGCAGACGTATTGGACTAGCAATTAATCCAAGCTCAATTCTGAATGGTAAGGAGGCGACTTAAAGGCGAACTTCACCCAAAAACGATCTTTTGGTGCTTGTTTCATTAGACCATTGTTGATATACACTGAGTGTACAAAACATTAGGAACAGCTTCCTAATATTGAGTTGCACCCCCTTTTGCCCTCAGAACAGCCTAAATTTGTTGGGGCATGGACTCTACTAAGGGGCAAAAACGGGCACCACAGTGATGCTGGCCCATGTTGACTCCAATGCTTCCCACAGTTCTGTCAAGTAGGCTGGATGTTCTTTGGGTGGTGGACCATTCTTGATACATACAGAAAACTGATGAGCGTGAAAAACACATACACAATCCGTGTCTCAATTGTCTCAAGGCTTAAAAATCCTACTGTAACCTGTCTTCTCCCCTTCATCTACAGTACACTGAAGTGGATTTAACAGGGGGCATCAATAAGGGATCATAGCTTTCACCTGGATTCACCGGGTCAGTCTATATCATGGAAAGAGCAGGTGTTCTTAAGGTTTTAGACACTCAGTGTAGTACCAAAGTGTTTTGCGTGTTAGCAATCAGTGCAGCATTTTGCATAATATGATGCTCAATGCATCATACCAGCTGTATTTCTGTATTTCGAAAGTTAACATATCTTGACAACTTGATTGCTGACATACAAAAATGGAAATATAGTGTATCAATAATAGACTAAGGAAACAAATACCATGGGTGGAGTTTTCCCTGCAGGGGCAAGTTGTATCACAGTGGGGGCAAGTTGTCGAGCTTGGGAGAGGGTGTCAAAGTCCAGGGTTGGATTCTCTTTCCTTTCGTTGGAGCCTCCCTGTTGCCTCACTGATTCTCAAAGATGCTCGTGTCTTGGAATGCTTCGTGTTGCCATGCCAAGCAGAATGCTTCCTTTTTATACTGTATATCCAGACAAATGTGTTTGAATGTGTATGGTGGGCATATTGGCTTCCTAACATAGTTAAAGTACACAAAAATATTATTGAGTACAAGTATAGTACACAAATCTGAAAAATGTATCCCATTTTAAACATGCACAGATATGCACGTGTTTAAACCACCGTTTATTTGTAATGTGGCAGCCATATTGAGATTTTGGATGTCATATTGATTTGGAGTCAAGTCTAGCGGGGCCGTCGAATGTAATTGCAAGAGTGGAGGCGAAACATATCAAATCCACAGAGGAACCTTTCACTGGAAGAAAAAATGACCGTTTTCAGTGTCTGAACCCACTTGCGTTAGAGCTGATAACAACATACACAACATGTTCAACTGTATCCGAATTTTAGTAATATCAGTGTTAGCCATTTTGGGTTGCATGAGCTTTGTTCTGCACTTTTTGAGTTTAGGGGGTGTTTTCCTTAGAGCCAATTACAATAGCCAGCCATCATAAAAAAACACGCTTTAATATATGTATATTTGTCAGGCAGGACCATACAGCACTGAGAGCTTGGAAA
>NC_088227.1:15679511-15692011 GCF_036934945.1 Oncorhynchus masou masou
ATGAGAGATGTCTAGCTATTATGGTCCACACAGGGATGGAACCATCCAGTCATACGCACACATGTTATACACCACTGAATGACTCCTGTGTCATATTTCTAGGAAGGCATCCCCTGCATTTCCTGGGTCATCATAATCTCAGCTAAATGAATGCTTTCATATCCTAGTAAACGAAGAGGCGATCCCTTTAAAAACATAGTGGTATTCTGTACCAACTTTCACATGTGCGTTTTGTTTCTCCATTTATTTTATTCCAGAAATAATTTTCAGCAAATCTCAGCTGAATAAGTAAAGTTTACTTTTCTTATGCGAAATCTTAATGAACTAATTAAAAGTGGCTTGAGGTGGGTGATAGGGATATTATTCTAATCCAACCAGCTTCCTTCTGGCTGAGGCCTGGAAGAGTCACGCAAGAAGAAAGAGTGACATCTAGTGGCTGGTCTGATCCTGCGTCAGGAGAAGAAGACCGAAAGGAGAGACAAAGAATATCTTACCTCCTTCTCACACCATACAGTGCTCTGATGTGCTCTTCCCCACTCCCTGCCTCTTTCCCAATCGCCCTCTCTCTCTCTCTCTTTATCTCTGTCTATTTGTCTCTAAACGCTTCTCTCTCTCTCTCTCTCTCTCTCTCTCTCTCTCTTTATCTCGGTCTATTTTTCTCTAAACGCTTCTCTCTTTCTCTGTCTATTTTTCTCTCCAGACTGGCGGAGGCCCTGTACCAGAAGGTGAAGCGTCTCTTCGGGGACCCCCACCAGGCCACGGAGGACCTGAAGGCAGAGGTGACAGAGAAGATGGGTGACCACCGGGCCAAGCTGGATGACGCCCAGGCCCTGATGAAGGACGCCCAGGGGAAGAGCAAGGAGGCTGGGGCCCTGTCCGGACAGAACCTGCGGAACCTCACCACCCTGGAAGTCAGCAGCCTGGTCACACATACATACACATACTAACTATCCCATAGCGATGTATGCACCATCGCTCACAACGTGGGTGGTTGTTTCTGTAAAGTTACTGGAGCTGACTGTTCTTGTCTGTCTGTTTGCAGAGGAAGAGGGATGCTGTGAGCTCAGTGAAGAAAGGAACTGAAGACGTGCTGGCAGACGGAGAGCGCATTCTGGCTGAAGCTAATGGTCTCTCAGACAGCATCAATAAAGAGATTGAGGTATACACACTCTTTTGCTCGCACACATATCCCAACTCCAATTAGGCCTGTCAAGCCCGTCATTGTGGAAGGAAGACACACCTTTACTCTGTTGGGTTGCTTTTGTGATGTCAGACAGATGTATCCTGCAGCACTATTGGACTTTACTGTAGACCTTTCTTCTGTCCAGGACTTCATTTGTACATCTGTACGTCCCACCTGCATCAACGAGGGGGTTCAGCTTGATCTCTCTCACTCTTTCTCTCTCTTTCTGTTTTCTTCTGTCTGCCTGTGCTGCCCTCCTGCTCTGTCCATCTGTCTTTCTGTCTGCCCCTTTACTGCTCTCTCTCTCTCTCTCTCTCTCTCTCTCTCTCTCTCTCTCTCTCTCTCTCTCTCTCTCTCTCTCTCTGTCTCTGTTTCTGTCTCTCTCTCTCTCTCTGTCTCTCTCTCTGTCTCTGTTTCTGTCTCTCTCTCTCTCTGTCTCTGTCTCTGTCTCTCTCTCTGTGTGTCTCTCTGTGTGTCTCTCTCTCTCTCTGTGTCTCTCTCGCTCTCTCTGTGTGTGTGTCTCTGTGTAGGATCTGGAGGAGATGGAGCAGGAGCTGGGTCCTCTCCATGAGCAGCTGGACTACAGGGTGAGCCGTCTGACCCAGGGCCTGAGTGGCAACACCCTGACTGACCTGCTGCAGGACGCTGAGAACCATGCTGCTGAGCTCAACGAGTCCTCAAACATACTGGACCGGTACAGACAGACAGACATACACAGGCAGACACAGAGGCTGGCTCACAGACAGTGTATTGGCTGGTGTCCTAACCAAGTGTCTTGCTGTCTCCTCATAGCATCCTGGCGGAAGCCAAGAACCTGTCCTTTAATGCCACGGCAGCGTTCAACGCGTACAGCAACATCAAGGACTTCATCGAGGAGGCTGACAAGGAGGCAAAGCAGGCCAGGGCACGTGGGACAGAGGCCCTTCAGCTGGTGAGATCTGTGTGTGTGTGTGTGTGTGTGTGTGTGTGTGTGTGTGTGTGTGTGTGCACGTGCGTGCAAGGACTCGAAGAGGACCTCTCTCTCTCTAATGTGCTGAGCAGCAGAGATTTGGCATTTAAACGTTTTGCATTTCCTTATTCATTTCCATTTGTAACGCTGGAGAGATCAAAGTTCCAGCACTGTCGTCCTTATTATCATGACTCTGCCTCCTGCAGCAGCAGCCAGCAGAGGTGGCGACAAACCTGTTCCCCCTCTCTTTCTTCTTCCCTTCTTCTCTCTGAAGGAGAGAGGGAGGAGCTCAGCTGGCTGAGAGGCTCCTTAGCCCGTGTGTCCTCTGTTCAAAAACACTGCTTTTCCTCTCCATACACTATTACTGTTACGATCTTAAGTCATGTGCACCTAAGGTTCTCTATTGATAAAATATATTGTAAGTTCTATATTAAACAGTGTTTGTGTAGTACAAGATACCTATGAGTATCTTGTACTATTTTATTTTTGTATGTAAACTATGTAATTCTTCTACTACACTATTCGGTCATTGTAGAATGCACTGTTCTGATATTCAAGCTTACATTCTTGGTGCACACACACACACACACAGGCATCAGGACCCAAAGGCTCTTTGAAGGATAACGCCAAGAACTCTGTTCGGAAGAGCGCTCAACTGTGGAACGAAGCCAAGCAGTTAGAGAACGATGTGAAAGGTAAACCCAGTTCCACTGAGACAAAATCACGTTGATCCTCTCCCCATACAACACCCACCAACTGTGATAATAAGCGCCAGACATATTTCAAAGAGCTGTGTTTTTCCTGAGGAGAATTGGCATGGATATGTGTTTTGGAACCCAAACGGACCGTATTTTGTATTTCAGAGAACGCTGAGAGTGTGGGCAGTCTCCAGGCCAGGGTGAAAGCCGGCGGCTTGAAGAACAAGGGCTTGCTCAAGGATCTGGACGATACGCTACGGAAGCTGAATGCAATCCCCAATGGTAAACCACCGGAACAACAGTAGGGAATGACCTTTGTTTAAAAAGAAAGCTGCAAATGAAATACTTCTTGTTGATGTGTGTTGCTGCTGTGGAGCAATCTTGTCAGGCAGAGCCCAGGATGTTTGGAACAGAATGGATCGATAGTGGTGTAGCTAGGAGGTGAGAGGGCCACCCGCTCTTGTAGATCCACCGTGAGAGAAGTCAATGCGGCACAGTCCAGGTTAAATCATCTGACAGGTGGACAGCAGAGTTGACGTGACGCTTCCTGTAAGGCTGCTAAGACATCATGTAGGACAGACGACCTCCGATAGTCCGTACCGTGTTGGATTGCTAGTCTGTCCTAGATCTTTAGATTACTACATACTGGATACCAACTGTGTTGTCCAGATACCGCAGCCAAGCTCCAGGCCACCAAGGCCAAGGCAGGAGATGCCAACGACACAGCCAACGATGTTCTGGCCAGACTGAGAGACATGAACCTGAGCCTGATGGGCCTGAAGAAGAACTACAGCAAGCTGGAGGATGACGTCAACAAGGCCAACAACATGATCCAGGACCCTGAAAAAAACAGTAAGAGATCCTCTGGGTGTTGTAGTTCTTAAGGGTAGGCAAGCCTTAGCTGTAGTATCTACTGTATAATACATGTATTGTCTGCGCCAAGTCATGACTTAAAATGCATTTGTTCTGTTTGTTTTTTTTTTGGTTCAATTTAGTGTAGATAGCTATTACTCTGGCTCATTTCTGTCTCACACAATGGCATTGTGTAATTATGTACCTCACATATGTTTTTCTTTCTGTCCCATTTTTATTTTGAACCCCAACAGCAATAAGTATGTATACCTTTCATATTACCTGATTAAAGCTCCTGCATGACGAGAAGAGAGAGTACCCAGTAGTGCTGCATGGGCTGTACCAGAGCTGCCAGGAAAAATAGTAACAAAAAAATGGCTCTTTCTTCCTTTCGTTCTGTCTTCCTCAGCATTCCATCTCTTTGTTTCACTTCAACGGGATTAAAACGTGTATTTTAGAGCTTCACTATGCCTGTTATCCTAATGTATGCCTTGGAATGATTACCGGTGGCTAATTATGAGCGCGTGGCAAGCCGTTTACGATGTCATCCTATTCTTTTGCATAACCGCTTTCAGCTCTTTACCTTTCAATAAGTGATTATGATGCTGCCATCTCTCTGCTGATCTCTAACTAATAGGCCTGGCTCACAGAAAGCAGTGGCTCTGGAATTTCTAGAGCACTTAGCAAGGAAGTGCGATCTTTGGCGTTTTTAGACTGACGTCTCTCTACCCGGTGTGCGTGTCTGTCCGTCCCTTGTGTGCGTTTGTTGTGTGTGTGTGTGTGTGTGTGTGTGTGTGTGTGTGTGTGTGTGTGTGTGTGTGTGTGTGTGTGTGTGTGTGTGTGTGTGTGTGTGTGTGTGTCAGTCCATGCAGCGGGGGCCAAGGTGAAAGACCTGGAGGACGAGGCAGACCGACTGCTGGATAAGCTGAAGCCCATCAAGGAGTTGCAGGACAACTTGAAGAGGAACATCTCTCAGATTAAAGAGTTGATCAACCAGGCACGCAAGCAGGCCAACTCCGTGAGTCACACTCCTCCTCTCTCGTTCCCACCTCCTCTCTTTCCACTGCTTTCATCAGTGGCCTCTAAGCCGGCCATTCTGCTAATTGTGCCATCATCACGGGAACCATGATCTACGACTCGTTCTCTTTAGCCGGCGGTGCACATGCATCGCCACAGGTTGAGGGAAGCCTCTGTTAAACAAAGAGCATTCTATCAAAGAAAATGTTTTCTGCTCCTTCCTCCACACACGGTCTCTTACACTCAAGGCTTTTTGATAAAAGTTTTTGTTTTTATTTGTTCGGTACAAAAAGAGTAAAATAACAAATTGTTGCTGTTGCACGTGTGCTTCTGTTACTACACAGTTGTGTTTTCCTGAACGTTTCTTCCCACTGGGCACAGAAGTCAACTCAACGTCTATTCGACTTTGGTTCAGCTGTCATTTCATTGAAATGACGTTGATTCAACCAGTGTGTGCCCAGTGGGTCGGGCCTTTTCAGTCTGTCTGGTGAACGATCCATGTGGTGTCTCCGTTTAAAGATTAAGGTGTCTGTGTCCTCCGGGGGAAACTGTATCCGTGCTTATCGACCAGAAATCAAGAAAGGTCGTTACAACACCATCACTGTGAATGTGAAAACCACCTCCCCTGACAACCTACTCTTCTACCTGGGCAGTGCCAAATACGTGAGTCAGAGGAGATAGCACCACACTGGGATGGATGTGTGTGTGTTTGTGGATACAATCACTAAGTAAATCACTTAACCCTAAACCTCTGGGCAACTAATACATTTGTGTATGGAACTTGACATTATTAGGGCCATTTCTCACTGTTTAGGTTGGGCTTGTCTCTAGCTTGGGACGTGGAATGTGTTGTTGACCAATTCACTGGAAATCGTTCCACCAGTGGATATTTCTCAACGTGCAAGATAAATACCAATCATGTTAAAGTCAGAGAGAAAATAATAAAAGGTTATTTGTTTCCCTGTGAGATCCTCAGGAGAGAGTGGGTGATATTGCGTCTATGTACTGCAACAGCGAGCGCAGCAATTAACCGGGCCGCTCAAATCAGACTATTTCATCTGGTTTCATCACTGATTTCCCTGGGGAAATCACCGTCCTGTTGCTCCTCTCCTGATTTTCCTGTGACTCTTAATTCATCGGGATCCTATTCTAATGTGTCCTGCACTGTGCTACACTACAGCAGCCTAGACCCATAGAGAGAGAGAGAATGGTAATGGACCTGTAATGGTTTCAGATAGGAGATTGCGGCGCTGCATCTTATTGGCTCGTCATCTGTCTGCCTCTAGATTGACTTCCTGGCCATTGAGATGCGCAAGGGCAAGGTCAACTTCCTGTGGGACGTGGGCTCTGGAGTGGGCAAGGTTGAGTACCCTGACATGACTATCAACGACGGCAACTGGCATCGCATCGAGGCCTCACGGTAGAATGCCATTGTTTTACATATTCTACACCAGATCTTCTTCTTTTTTTCCAGAGCAAAGATTATTCAAAGGGATTCGTCTATGAGTTTATTCATTAGTTTGACGTTTAAACATTGACTGTGCCAGTTAGGCTCCTCATTGAAAAGTTCACAAAGTTTTAATTCTTCATCTGATCATTTCTGTATTGGTCCCAAGGAATGGTATCAATGGCACTATCTCTGTCCATGCACTGGAGGGTCCCAAAGCTGGCATCATGCCCACCTCTAAGAGTGGCACTTCTCCTGAGGGCTATACTATCCTGGATGTGGACCAGAATGCCTACCTGTTTGTCGGTGGCATGTTGGGCAGTGTGAAGGTAGTATCACCTTTTGCCATACAGAAGTTTATCCCAGAGTTACATATTTAGTCCTTTGTTGCCTCTTTCTTTCTTTTTTTTGCCAGATTTATTCGTATCGTTGTTTATGTATCGATGTTTGTCCTGCAGAAAGCGGACGCGGTCAAAACTACTACTTTCTCCGGGTGTATGGGAGAGACATACCTGGACAACAAACCTATTGGCCTGTGGAACTACAGAGAGAGAGAAGGAGACTGCAAAGGATGTGTGGTTAGGTAGGACTGCATGTTCACACCACATTGAGAACCTGATGTGAATGTCTCGCGTAAGTGTACGGACTCGGTTCACTTCTGTTGTCGATCTTGTGAACGTTCACAAATGTTTTACTCTAGAAGCTCACCATACACTATTGTATGCACTAAAAGTTCACTTGGCTGTGTGATTGCCGCTGAGTGTTTGGGGGATGGGGTGTGTTCTCCAGCCCCCAGCCGTCAGACACAGAGGGGACGGTACAGTTTGATGGGGAGGGCTATGCTGCTGTGAGCCGGCCCACCAGATGGAACCCCAACATCTCCACCGTCATGTTCAAGTTCCGCTCCTTCTCCACCGACTCCCTGCTCATGTACTTCGCCACCAAGGATACGGTAACCTCACTCATATACACACACCTGTCTCGTAACGAGGACTAGCAAACGCTTCAAGTTCAATAGTGATGAAAACGGTGAACTGTGTGTTCGATTTTGATCGGTTATCAATGTTACTCAATATGCTCTCTCTCTCTCTCTCTCACTCTCTCTCTCTCTCTCACACTCACTCTCTCTCACACTCTCTCTCTCACACTCTTTCTCTCACACTCTCTCTCTCACACTCTCACTCACACTCTCTCTCTCACACTCTCTCTCACACTCTCTCTCTCTCTCACACTCTCTCTCTCTCTCTCGCTCTCTCTCTCTCTCTCTCTCTCTCTCTCTCTCTCTCTCTCTCTCTCTTTCTGAGACAGAAGGACTTCATGAGTGCTGAGTTGAGTGATGGTCTAGTGAAGGTGAGTTTTGACCTGGGCTCAGGCACCGGCTCAGTGCTCAGTATCAAGAGACACAACGACGGCAGGTGGAAGTCCTTCACTATGGCCCGCATGAAGAAGCAAGGTGACCCTCACACTCATCATAACACGCACAACATTCCACTCCAGCTGACATTTGTAGAGACTGCGTAGTTTGTAGAACCTTACAGCCTTGGTAGCTTGATCAGAGCTTTTTGCTGAACAGCCGTTTACCCTCCTTCCACCCCAGCCACGGTGACCATCGTGGACATAGACACCAATGAAGAGGAGAAGCTGGTGGTGTCATCCCAAGGCTCTGCCACCGGGCTCAACCTCAAGGAGGAGGAGAGGATTTACTTCGGGGGTTTGCCAACCATTGGAAACTACAGGTATGTACTCTGTAGGATGTCGATCACCTCCACAGTAGGGCCTTCTGCTACATGTCTGTTTTTGATGCGGACCCACACACATGCGCACATATCAGCACACACACACACACTAAAGTACACCTCAGATAGCTTGTCTTTACACCTTTAATATGTTCTTTGCTCAGACACTCAGTACTGTACAGTCTGTTACCCACTGTTCTTATTCTTTTCATATTGTCACATTTGGCAATGAAAGTTGAGGATTGACAAGGGATGTAGGCAGCCAGGCAGACAGACAGACAGTCTCCATTAGAACACCACTGTCTTCTGCCGGACCTCGCGTCAGTGTGTCACGTTGTCCCTGCCCTCTCTGGTGTCAGCTCCCGTTTTAGCTCTAACAATAGATAAAATGAACGCTAGCAATGGGTTATATAGATCTGTCACTGTGAACGTTGAATGTTAGACCTTCACAGTCTCCGGCAGCACCCAAGGTATATTCTAAAGGCCTTTATAGGCCCTTTCAACACACAGGGAGAACTGAATGTACTTTCTTCACTTGTGATTGTGGCTCCCGTCGACGTGTTTTGACAGTGTTTCATTTGTGGGTCGTACGCTGTGCTAACACTCATATGCTTTTTATGTTTTGTTCTTACAGTATCAAGTCAAGGTAAAACTGCGTACTGTTAAACTTTACTGTATCACCTTTCGGCATGCACCAGCATACCCATTGACTTTCGAAAGCCTCTCTTGTAACTTGGCTTTTACCATGCAAGTTACCATGCATTTGGTTCAGAACACTATGCTCTTAAGTTGTAGATGCTTTAACGCACCAAGCTGGTCATCAGAATAGAGCCAGTATAGAGCCCTCCATTTCTCACTGGAGGTTTGAGATATTAGTCCAACTGAACATGAGCACTACATTCTGAAGACCAGCAGGATGCTCCATTTTAGTCAATAGCTGCTGTGTTGTCACCCCACCACTTCTCTTGCATGTTCATGGAAATGGAATTTGCTGGCACTTTTGTTGCAAATTTTGAAATGAACTTTTAACAATGTGGTACTCTTCGGGTAGCATTGCGTCTGCTATGCAGCCGCTGCGATCTAATTGTTTCATGGCTTTAGAATAAACCCCATATAAAAGGTACGCCAAAGAAATGTTCTTCAAACACCTTCAAAAAAAAAAAAGAAGCCCGACTTTATTCATGTAGAGAGAACGCAGTCTCAGTTTGGTCGACGTTTGGTCGAAGTCATTGGCTCCTGAGAGGAGGACAGCACTTCCACAATGAAGAGAATGGAGGTCAGAACGGCAAAGGAAGACAGCACTCTCTTCTCTTTGCAGGTCAGAGGTTACCAAGAAGAGGTATGCTGGCTGTATGAGAGACATTGAGGTTTCCAGAACACCCTATAACCTGCTGAGCAGCTCCGACTACACCGGGCTGACCAAAGGCTGCGCTGTGGAGGTCAGTTTATATGAGCACTCCTCCTCTTTCATACTCCTGTTGTTCTTTTCCCCGCCCCCTTTAACTACTTACACATTAGAGGCCTGCTCACGAAACATGGCCCGACACGTTGCCAAACATCCCTCGGAAAAAAAACACGAGGAAGAATATAGATGAGTGAGGTCAGAAAACTGAAGTGGAGAAACTGAAAAAGAATAAGCGGAATAATGAGAGATTGATAGGGCACATAAAGAAGAGGAATCTCTCGCTTCTGAAACTGTTCTTTTTGTTCGGGAAAGAATATTTAAACATTTATGCAGACACCACAGACATGGAATGCAAAAGAGTGTGAGAGTGAGAGAGAGAGAGAGAGAGAGAGAGAGAGAGAGAGAGAGAGAGAGAGAGAGAGAGAGAGAGAGAGAGAGAGAGAGAGAGAGAGAGAGAGAGAGAGAGAGAGAGAGAGAGAGAGAGAGAGAGAGAGAGAGAGAGAGAGAGAGAGAGAGAGAGAGAGAGAGAGAGAGAGAGAGAGAGAGATCATTTTGAATTCAACAAAGGCTGGTTTGTACCTCTCAGTTGTGTTTGGAAGACGTTTGCAAGAATTCACGCTCAATTCAGCGTTTTCATTTGTCGTGGACCCTGTGTCAATGCCAGATGCTGCAAATGCACACTGTGGTACTCTAACAAGCTGTTACTTTAACAAAGAGGGTTTATTATTATTATGTTTGACATAAGTCTGAAATTGATAAGAACATTATAAAGAAAGCAACAGGCTTCATACTATTACTGTACAATTATACAGTATTCAGGTGATTAAAAAAAAGAACCCTTGAAAATGACTGACTCTCAATTGATTGTGCTGGGAATGACCGGGAACTTTGATCTCTCCCCAACAGAACCTCCACACAGTGAGCTTCTCCAAACCAGGTCACATGGAGCTGAGGTCCAAGCCCTTCGACGTCGGCACAGAGATCAGCCTGTCCTTCGCAACCAAGAGCGACAAGGGAATCATTCTGTTTGGCAGTGGGAGCACCAATGGAGCCAGTTCCCAGATCCAACTCCCCAAGAGGAGACGCAGGCAGTCTGGGGAAGTAAGAGGAGGACACACACACACACACATAAAACAAACACACTCTCTCACTGCCTCCTAACTAGGCACCTAGTCCTCTATAATGTCACCTTGTTCTTTATAAGTCATTGCATCCTATTTCCCAGTAGAATTGGAGTGGTTGTTGGAGGTGTTTCTAGATTTCTGTAATTTAATAAGGGGCTCTGTGCTGTCTGGCTGAGTTGCTTTGAAAAACTAACAGCACATTGATAATCAACTCCTGCTGTGTGCACGGCTCCTTATTAAATGAACGATAAAGGAGATGGATTGCCTGTAAGCTGTAATCATTATGCTTTCACCCGACAGCAAACAAAAGTTGATCATCTTTCACAGAGGGCTAAAGGCTTGGGAGATTTGCGACGCCGGCTTTGATTAAAATATGGCTTTCTGCGTCTCTGTTAGGGCACTCTTCGTCTCGCTCGCTCTCAATCTCCCCCTCTCTTCGCCTGCAGACCTCTGTGGGCCAACACATCAATTATGGCCCGTGGCTGCAGGAAATGATAGTGGGTTTAACCTCTAGCATTCCCCCTTCATGTGCCATTAGTAAGAAATAGATTATACAACAGGTCTCTGATGGATCACGTCCAATTCGGCGATAACCCACGGGAAAGGTCCAGACCGTCACCTTTGAAAATCATTAGGGCCTGGTAAATGAAGTGGATGTCATTTCGAACGAGTACACGTCGGCCTGGCCGGGTGTCCGTGTCCGCGTCGTTCATTCTGCCAATTTGCGCAGGGGGACAGGA
Organism: Oncorhynchus masou masou; assembly: GCF_036934945.1. Taxonomy (NCBI): domain Eukaryota; kingdom Metazoa; phylum Chordata; class Actinopteri; order Salmoniformes; family Salmonidae; genus Oncorhynchus; species Oncorhynchus masou. The sequence goes on from NC_088227.1 coordinate 15,690,663, forward strand.
GGAGCGCGTGCTGAATCAGACCAGAGGTATTGTGACGGTAGAGCTTCCTCACTCTCCCCAGGCAAACTCCCTCTGTGCATGCTAGTCTGCAATTCCTACGCTGTCGAGGGATGTGCTCACCATCGCGCTGGACTGATTACAGAGAATTTAATCATAACAAGAGGCACTTAAATCTATCTATTTCTTGCCTGGTGTGTTTCAGAGAGGGACGCAGTTTCTCTGAAGTTCTGCCCAGACAGAATTGAATCAAGCCGTGTAGAGAAATAGAGGACTTACATAAATGCTATAGGCCCTCAGGGTTGAAAAGCATATCATTTATGCAATTACATGAAGTTTACTTCCGTTCTCAAAGTTTGTGAGGTTTCATCATGAATTTGTTTTTGTTCATGTTTCTGGGCAAAGGGTATACAGTTCTAATTGTCTTCAGGGCTCCATATTGCATAAAGCCTTCCTGACTTGTCCCAGATAGCGCATAAAGCCTGTCCTGACTTGTCCCAGATAGCCCATGAAGCCTGTCCTGACTTGTCCCAGATAGCGCATAAAGCCCTTGTTTAATAGCCATGGTGTTTATGTGCGATAATGCCATCATGTATAACCCTGTGTCCCTGAGTCTGTCCTGAGATGGTGTTGGTCATTGAGATTGGATGTTGTTGTGCCTCTATGGTTCTTCCCCCTTTCATCTCCTCTGGTTTCCCCTGCAGCCCTTCCTGGCCGTGTTGCTGAACAAGGGGTCCCTGGAGGTGTTGGTGTTCACAGGCAGCCACAGCCCACGTAGGGTGGTCCGCAAGCCTGACCAGGGCATCCTGCACGACGGGAGAGAACACACACTGCGCATCGAGAGACTGGGCGGCAGGTGCGTAACACACACCGACACACGCACATTGGTGTTGCTATACACTGAACAACAGCGTCCAAACAGTTCAGCACAATAACTGGTGTCTTAAAAAAAAACGAGTTCCCATCCATTCATGTTTAGCCCGAGCTGGCTCAAAGTGTCTCACTGACCTGCGTGGTTCTCTGTCCAGGTCGTTTGCCGTCCAGGTGGACGAGGAGCTGAAGAGGGAGCAGGCCCTTCCCAACGACCAACCCATGGGCATCAAGAGACTGTTCATCGGGGGTATCCCCCCTGATGTAGAGCTCAGCTCCCAGAGACCCAACGACCCCTTCGAAGGCTGCATCTGGAACCTCATGATCAATACTATGTACGTCTCTCACCATCTCCTGTTATCTCCCTAGTACATCTATGTCTATCTACCATCACCATTCGTTATCCTGATCTTAGACATTACTGATGGAAGGCTAGGTGGGAATGTTGAACATGCGTTGTGGTGTAAAGTAGTTGCTGTTTC